>NC_090024.1:24086728-24387283 GCF_037176765.1 Anolis sagrei
AGTTTCCATGTTTGTTTGATATTTTGCCAACATCCATATGCTGTCTTTTAGATCTAAACCACCAAAAAGTGATTCATATCATACTGACTCATACACAAGTCTGTAAAATTCATCAAGACATGACATATAAAAACATTGGAAGAGCAACCATTTGAAACAGCCCATAGCTTGTTTTCAAGACCTTTTGAGAAACTGGCAGCACAGGGACCATATTTATCTCCCCAGGGAGAAGATACTACAGACATGGAACCTTTATGGAGAAGGTCCTATTTCTAGCAGTTGTCATTATCCTTCAAAGGCTAGTCTGTGTACAAATGCATTGCGGTATATTCCTGCATTAACAATATACTACTGTAATCACCCTCTGCTGTAAATGCATAAATTAAAAACCATTTTATTTGCATAAGCTTTTGAGCCCTGGTTGGTTTTGTTGATAGACAGATAATGATGAAAACACTAATAAACCCATGCAACTAAAATTAAAACATGTCAAATGTGACAATAATAATTATATGAGTATTATTGCCATCATATTTTAACATATTTTAATTTTAGTTCCATGGTTTATTGGTATTTGCATCATTACTTGTATGTCACCCTGCTCTTTCTTGGAGAATGGGCAGAATGAAAGAACTGTTATTAATAAATAAAGTGCTAGAAAGGTGGAGTGCTATAAGAAAGAAGGGAAGAAACTAGAAGAGGGTGATGATAATCTAAATGCTACTTGGGCTTGGGTAACAGTGGCCAAGCTATCTCTGACCAGATGTTAATGAGATTCAGATTTTCATATACAGTATGGCACTTTGCCGAAGAATAGCAGAGTGTTTATGAAGCATATATCAACAATTTTTTTTTGTAAAGATGGATATTTCTGCCAAGCATGACTGATAATTTTGCTGTAATTTATCTCAATGGCAGATAATGTGATGGGTGTGCCAGTGCATTTACAGAATTGGAATGGGTTTGCAAAGCCTGCTGGAAAAGAAAAATACTTGCATGTACACTGGATAAGATTTACTAGCTAACAAAATCAATCCAATATTTTGCTGTGGTTTTCAAAACCATTTATCCAGAACAATCCTGTTTACATTGAGGTTCTCAATAATCCTCAATGAATTTAATCCCAAATGGCCCATTTCTTGCCATTTTAGCTGAGGATCCTCTTGTTGTTTCTGCATCCCAAAAAGATTTGACTTTTGAGAACATTCTGGAACTTGACTAGATTCAAGTGAAAGATTTAACTCCAAGCATATACATTCATTGTTTGGAGGAAAACACATGTAATGTGTATTGCTGAAGGCTTTCATGGCAGGAATCACTGAGTTGTTGTAGTTTTTTGGGCTGTATGGCCATGTTGTAGAAGCATTCTCTCCTGACGTTTCACCTGCATCTATGGCAGGCATCCTCAGAGGTTGTGACATCACAGCCTCTGAAGTTGCCAGCTATAGATGCAGCTGAAACGTCAGGAGAGAATGCTTCTACAACATGGCCATACAGCCCAAAAAACCTACAACAACCCAGATGTAATGTGCTATGTCAAACCTGATCCACTTTCTATTGCCTGAGTTCTATAGTGTTTGTTTCTATAAAAAGTACAGGCAGTCCTTGGGTTACAGATATGATGGGTTCTGTAGGTTTGTTCAGAAGTAGAATTCATATGAAAGTCAGAACAGGTGCATTTCTAAGTGTAACGTTAGCCAGAAAAAAATTAGCTTTGGATAGCATAGGAAAGGGTTAACATCCCTATAACCTTTTTTTGCTATCTGTGACCCTATTCAGATTTCACCTCACTTTTCTGTCCCTGGGACAATTGGATTTTAAAAATGTTGGCTTGTCATGGAAACAAGGATTGGTGATAAAGCTTCAGTAGAGACACTTTCCCCCATGATAACTTTTACAGGAGTGGAATCCTCTTTAATGGTGTAGATTTCCTTACACTTCCTGTTGTCTCACCTATGAGTCGCATGTCTGTAACTGAGGGACTACTTGCACAGAATCAGGGTGTGAGGACTGAAAATGAGCTGTTTAATAAGTAGCAAACTATAAAAGAAAAAATCTATTTTGATCTCCAGATGATTTGTATGAAAATTGCTGTTTATACACCATACATGACATTTTATAACCACATCAAAAGCAAGTGTGGCATGTATATATGTTTTGAACTTGGATCCCATCTTTCTCCCATAATGTAATTCTAAAGTTTGATACTGTAGAAAGCACAGAGGTAAAAAGGAGATAAATGGAATAAGTTGGAGAGGCAAGAGGGAAAATGAAGAGCATGTGAGCAAATGCAGCTGAGCGATCTTGGTGGCACATTCTGATTTGAGAGTTATGTTGCCTCCCAAAGACACTTTCATTTTGCAATCACCATGACTTGTCCATGGAATTCTGTTATTTCTTCCATTTTATGTTGCTGTTCTCCACTAAGTATGGAAAGCCTGAATAGATATTCACTGTCTGAGTGGTAGTATTAGTTGTCCTCCATGTGGAAAAATTCTTCAGCAGGAGAAAAAGGTGAGGTTTTTTCTATGGATTTATTTAAGTGGTAAGGCCACTTAAGGTCAATAGTGAAAGACAGATAAATGGACAGAAATTTTTAAATAGGAAAAAATATAGTGATATCAACAGCAGGTAGCATGCAAAAAATTATGGAGGCCTCCTTATATCTTGTTTTGTAATATCGAATGACATGGAATCCCCCTGAGGAGAGCCTACACATCAACTCTCCTCAAGGGCAGCTGCATCTCATTGCCCTTCCCCATCCTCAATCTACTGGCAAGTGATAGCTCACACCTGACTTATGACACCACAACTGATAAAATCTATTTTCCTCTAGACCAGTTCTCAACCTGTGGGTCCCCAGATGTTTTGGCCTTCAACTCCCAGAAATCCTAAGAGCTGGTAAACTGGCTGGGATTGTAAGCCAAAACACCTGGGGACCCACAGGTTGAGAACCACTGCTCTAGACTTTTACGAAACTGATCATTAGCCTACTACCATCATCAGATAAGATTCTCCCTCCACCCGCCCCAAGGACCTCATATCACATTTACCATCCTCCAAGAAGGCCCAGGACTTTTTTTTTTTACCCTCCCCATTTTGTATTCAATCTGTACCTAAATAACTTTTTGTCTGCTGGGATGTGGGGGGAGCAAGGTGGGTGTAAAAGGAAGGGCTGAAATACTATGGAGAGAGTTTGGGAGTGGATTGGAGAAGAGAAAGGGTCTACATTGCAGCAATAATATGTTTCATGCTTATGTCTATGTTTGATGTTTTTATAGTTTTAACCGTTTTAATCTACAGTTATATGTTACTGGTTTAGATATGTGATTTTTATATATATGTGAGGCATTGAATTTGCCATTTATTATGTTGTAAACTGCTTTGAGTCCCCCCCCCCCCCAGGGGTGAGAAAAGTGGTATAGAAATGTAGTCAATAAATAATAAATAAATATTGTCATCTGCATTCAATGATTGTGATAGATGAAAGGTGGTGAGGCTATACAATGAACTAGCAGCAGAAAAACCACAGGAAAACACTATTTCAATTTATTTCAAAAGCCGACACACACTTTTGGACGGAATTGACCTCGGACACCCAAGAGTTCTGAATACCAATTGTTTCATATTGTTGTGTCCAGAATTCAGTTTGTCTGAGCAGACGGGAAAGTCATCCAAGAAATGGATTTCAGAAATAATTTGCTAAGCTGGCATCTAATTGTTGAAGAATGCCCTTCTGAAGCCTACCCACCCACATACAAAAGTATGTGGTATGTGTGCATACTGTACTGCTTTAGCTTGCATGCCTACGTGGCGTTTTCCCCTTTCCCCCATTTTTTTCACACATTTAAGTTGCTGTGCTGCATTGGAATATGTTTTTGTTGTTTTCTAACACAGGGACTTATTCATCACTTGAACTGGAATCTCAAAATGTTTATTGCATTTGGATTACTGTGTATGAAATGGAAATATCTTAACTGTTTATTTCGGGGGAGGGGTGGTGTTATAAGCTTGAGATAACCCTGACATTTATTCTATCTGGTTTTTATCTTGTCCATTTTTAAATAGTTGGTCCTTGTTCATTCATACCCTAAATATAAGATGCACGCAACACAGTACAAGATGATTCATTTCATGCAACTTGTTCTCTAAATATGCTCTTTTATGATAAAGAGCGAGAGAGACAGAGAGAAGACTGAAAGAAAAAAGTGAAATCACAGAATCTTGGGGGGAGGCCAACAGACATTTAGCTTCGCTGTAGACTGTGTGAAGTTGTTGTTGATGATGTGTTTGTTGCATTTTTAAAGAACAGATTTCTTCCTGTCGGTCTCAACATTACTCCAACTGTTGGATGCACTTTGAGTTTGTTTGCAATGAAAGATTTGTTGTGGATTTTCAACAGGGCTCCTGTGTGTGCGCACCATGCTTAGTAAATATTGGCCTTCGGGGTATTTTTCAGTCACACTGAATAGACTGTTAAATTGCCCCAAAACATAAAATGCAGAAAATCAATTTCCCTGATTTGTGTTGCCACTGCAATAGCTTTTTCTTGCACAGAAAAAAAAGTCAAGTAAAACTGTCATATTTAGAAAGGAGGGGAACAGTGTAATGGAAAGGACATGCTATCTCTGAAACAAAATCTTGTTAAATTTAAAAATTCTGCCTTGGGAGACTGGCAGGATATAAATAAAGAAATCTTAAAGTAAACACAGAAATGTACATACTAGTGAAACCAAGAAACATAAAAAATCCTTTTTTTTCTAAAGTTAGAATGATATAAAAATTATAGTAAAGGTAAAGGTTTCACCTTGGCATTAAGCCTAGTCGTGTCTGACTCTGAGGGCTGAAGAGCTGTCATTGTTTGTAGAAGTCTCCAAGGTTATGTGGCCAGCATGACTGCATGGAGCACAAAGCAGTACCTATTGATCTACTCACATTTGCATGTTTTTGAACTGCTACTTTGGGCCTAACAACAGGAGCTCACTCCACTCCCCAGATTCAAACTGCTGACCTTTCACTCAGAGTTCAGCAGCTCAGCGGTTTAACCCACTGCACCACCAGCAATGGACAATTATAGCATAGCAATATATAATTCATTAAAAATTGAACATTAACTGTTGTCCCAATTACTAAGAAAGTATCCTTAAATGTACCTTGCAGTAGAGGACTAAAGATGTAAAAAGATTGAGTACTATCGCTATCTAAACTTTTAGCATTGCAGTAATTGAGAAGTTCAATTGAACATTGACAAATATATGGGTAATTTAGGTATCCAAACAAAGGGAGCATGTAAAGTTACCAAGAGTCTTCAAGCACATCAAATGAAAGAGTAGTAGGTTTTTAGTATCACAGTCTCTCCAATGCTAGAAATTTGCTAGGAGAAGGCCAAATTCTTATTTGGGGGAAATGCCTTCATTTGGTCCTTTCTTAGCTACACCTCTGTCTAGATGAATCCATTTGAACAATTAAAAGAAATTCTAATCTATCCTGCACATTCCTGGTTAGTGACTCAGTGGAAAACCTTGTTACACATGCTTTCTGCTAAAGGGCAGCTTTGTAAAAATATTGCCTGGAATTAGCTTACTGGGTCCATGTGTTGCCCATTTGCTTGTCAGGGATAGTTTAAGAGGGCAAAAGAGGAGGCTTGAGTGACTGCCAGTCTGTCTTAAAGTATGGTAATGAGGCTAATTAGAAGAGATGAGAACTCAACTAGATCTGTGAAGGCAATTATCTGGGAAACTTTTCTGTCATGTTTTATCTTTATCAGGTGGCTCTTTCTCTGTTTTGGCACTTTCTTGTAGCTACAGGGAGATGTTGAAAAGGGTGCAGCATTTTTGCCTTTTACGGCATTTGAAACAAAACATTCAGGTATCGCACACATTAAACCAGGACATCTGTATAGCCAAAAAGCATGAATATGTTCTTGGAATCCCACTGGCTTTTCTTGTATTCCTCAACTGCCTTTGCATAAATGAAAATGAAATCATGTTTAAAATGAACATGCCTGGAGTCAGTGGGACCTTCTGCTGTTTTCCTTCCGTTTGTTTCAACACTGTGCATTTTATGTTACTTTCCTAAAGATTAAAATTCATCACGTTTGATGGGAGAGTGCACATTGCCTGGGTTTGGGAGGAAAGTGCCTGTTTTCAGGAATAACTAAAAATGTGTTGGTGGTTTCAAAGCAGTTCCTTTGAAATGATAGTATAAATGCTCCATGTGCAGCAAAGAAGAAATTAAGATCGTCTTCTTCTCAGTGAGGGGGATGTTTGCTCCATATTCAAGGAACCTAAAGCATTTCAGGGCATTATTCTATGCAGAAAAATGTAGTTCTATTCCTGCTCACAAACACTTTTTTTCTGTACAGAAAATGCATGCTTTTGTATACATAACAATCTCCTAGAGCAGTGCTTCTCAACCTGGGGTCCCCAAATGTTTTTGGCCTACAACTCCCAGAAATCCCAGCCTGTTTACCAGCTGTTATGATTTCTGGGAATTGTAGGCCAAAAACATCTGGGGACCCCAGAGCATTTAGTTGGCCCTAGGGTTTAATTCCAGGACCAGCCTATAGATACCAAAATCTGTGCATGTTCAAGTCTCATAGTCTATAATGGCATAGAAGAATTGTGTCCCTTATATAAAATGGCAAAATTGCGGTTTACTGTTTGGAATTATATTTTGGGGAACTATTTTCACAATGTGAATTGTGCAATCCATGGATGCAGATTCCGTGCGTATGGAGAGCTGATTGTATTTGAATACCCAAGGGAGTGGGTTGGGGGACACTTCAAAACAATGCTGCTCTGTTATTCTTCCCGTTTTTAGCCATTAAACAATTTAAGCTATTTTTATTCCATCTCTGTCTGGATACTCATATCCATTCCCAAGTGAAATGGATGAAACTTCTTACTCCAAAGCAAACCTTATCTATTTCAATGGGCTCTATTCACAAAAGGTTTCCAACAGATTGTGCCCTTTGCTTCTTAGTCCATCTGACTTTGACATCTCATCTTGTGCAGACACTGATTAGAAAGGAAACATTAAACACTGCAAATGAAAAACATGTGTCCTTCATATTGATGGGTCCTTGCTTAGGACCTACAAAGGAAAAAGAGGAGCATGTGACAGGAGCAGAGACTGTGCATTAAAGAGACTCAACAAGCCTTGAATATGTTTGACATTTTGAACAGCAATGCCGACTTCACAAATCTTTGCCCTAGGGAATGAGAGTGTGTAGATATACAGAATTGGCACATTGCATCCTCTATAATTCAGGCTATATTTGAGAGTACTTTTCCCTGCCTCTAGCAGACAAATTTTGTTGTGCTTGGCAGAGGGGACAGACAGAAGAATAGGCAAGTTCATATGGTGGGCTGGGGATGGGAGGAGTGCTTCCTATTACTTTTCTGTTTTGGATAAATGGTGTTCATATTGCGGCTGTGTCTGTTTCATGTTGTACAAGTGTGCAACAGCTTACCATTTATTACAAGCAATCACACAGGAAATAGGTTCCAATAATGTGGCATTTAAGCGGGCAGTGTTAGATCTTTGGATCAGGAAGAAAATGTGAGCAATAAAGTCTAAATCCGTTGTCTAGTCCTGGCTAGAAAAGAACCATTAAATGAATAGTAATTACTGATGTACATTTCAGGATTTGATTCTGTGAATCTATTCGAGTTGAGATACCTTTGAATTCAGGGCTTTATTTAGCAGGTAATATTTACTGTTACCTGGCATAGGACATCTGACCAAACCTTGCCAATAAAACTTGGTATCAAAAGCCAGAAATTACTGGGAAGCACACAGAAACAAAAAAGCACCAAATCCTAATATTAAATATTAAAATCCTTGTTTTCCCTACGGAGCAACTTGCATAAAAGTACTACCAAAACAGAACAGAATTTAGGGCAGGAAAGGATGTGCTTGCATAGAGGTTGTTACTATCAGATTATTGCCATCTCTATAGAAAAAAAAACAGGGAAAGATCAAATAGTAACCTGGTGTCATAGAATCACAGAGTTGGGAAAGACCTCATGGGCCATCTAGTCCAACCCACTGTCATGCAGGAAAAGCACAATCAAAGGACCCCTGACAGATGGCCATTCAGTTTCTGTTTGAAAGTCTCCAAAGAAGGAACTTCCACCACACTTCAAGGCAGAGAGTTCCACTGCTGAACAGCTCTCACAGACAAGAAGTTCTTCCTAATGTGCAGGTGGAACCTCCTTTCCTGTCATTTGAAGCCATTGCTCCGAGTCCTAGTCTCCAGGACAGCATAAAACAAGCCTACCCCCTCCTCCTTATGACATCCTTTCCGACATGTATACATGGCTATCATGTCTCCTCTCAACCTTCTCTTCTGCAGGCTAAATATATCCAGCTCTTTAAGATGCTCCTCATAGGGCATGGCCTCCAGCCCTTTGATCTTTTCAGTCTCCCTCTCTGGACACCTTCCAGCTTGTCAATATCTCTTTTGAACTGTGGTGCCCAGATTTGGACATAGTATCCCAGGTGATATCAAACCAAAGCTGAATAGAGAGGCACCATGACTCCCCTTGATCTAGACTCTTTACTCCTTTTGATGCAGCCCAAAATTCCATTGGGTTTTTTTTTAGCTACAATGTCACATTTTTTGTGTTCACAAAGACTCCAAGATCTTTTTCACATGTACTGTTGTCAAGCCAGGTATCTCCCATTCTGAATCTTTGCATTTCATTTCTTTTCTGCCTAAGTGTAGTATCTTACATTTGTCCTTGTTGACATTCATTTTGTTAGTTTTGATCTAGTCACTTCTTTCCAGGACAAAGATGGAACATTAGTGAGTGCTCTTAGGGTTTAGTTGCTTAACTACTACTACTACTACTACTACTTATTATTATTATTATTATTATTATTATTATTATTATTATGTTTATGTTTATGTTTATGTTTATTTATATCCCACTTTTTCTCTCCATACAGAGACTCAAAGTGGCTCACAACTAAAAACATTTCAATACAACTTAAAATATACAAATATTAAAATAGCATTAAACAACATTAGAATTAAAACAATCCAGGTTAAAACCATAAAAGCATATAAAAGCACATCACAAAATCACAGCAGCCCTTGATGGTCTTACAGGTCCACCTAATAGTAGCATCGCCTAGCCAACATTTCATGAGCCGCTACCAGTCAGAATTTGCAATATTGAGCCAGATAGACCAATAGTCAGATCACCAGGCTACTGATCATAGGGCTACTGCCTAAATTCCTGGAAGATAGTAGGCCATAAAGAGCAAAACAGCAATCACCAAATTGGAATAGAATATTCTGTCCATGGGCATAAAGTGCTTGTTATCAATTCCCTGCTATTAATTGTGTTTACACTTGGGTCCCATCTCCCAGTTATCTTATTATGCATGCATATGCAAATACAAATATTCCGAAAGAAAAGAAACCCAAAAGCCAAAGCATTTCTGCTCCCAAGCATTTCAACTATATTCCTTTTCTACTGTGTTGAAATATCTATTTCTGCAACAGTTCATTCTTTAATCCTGTTTATGCATTCTCCTTCATACTTGGAGGCCTGAAGGGATGTTAGGAGAGTGGGCACACGTATTGGCCCCTCACTCAAAACCTTCACACACTGAAGAGTACATTAGATCTTCACTTGATGAGCTCACCGATATGCATGAAGAGGTCTTTGAACATTTACCACAATACAGGCAGTCGCCAGGGTAGGTTCTGTAGGTTTGTTCTTAAGCTGAATTTGTATGTATGTCAGAACAGATATATTTTTAAGTGTAACTCTAGCCAAAAATACATATATATTTAGCTTTGGATAGCATAGGGAAGAGTTAACATGCCTGTGGTATTTGTTTTGCTGTCCATGCCCCTGTTCAGAAGATTTCACCTCACTATCTGTCCCTGTGATAATTGGATTTTGGAAAAAAAAAAAGGGTTGTTGGTGAGAAAGCTTCAGTAGAGACCCCTTTTCCCCATGATAACTGAGGAATTTCCCTTCCAAGGGGTAGATTTCTCTCACTTCCTGTTGTCTTGCCCCCGTTCTTAACTATGAGCCATTTGTAAGTCAGATGTTTGTAACTCGGGAAGTGGCTGTGCAGTTAGAGATACCCTGAATTTAGGAATCCTTTTCTATCATATCACAGAAAGCTCTGCATTTGTGTTCATGAGCAAGATTACAACATCATCCACAGACATGGTCAATATCCAAAGGCTTTTGGGGAGCCAAAGCTATAAATGCCTGAACTTGCTATCGATGGACAGGATTACTTGAATAGATAAAAATACGGAATGGATCTTGCTATGAGCAACATCTTACCCAGATTGAATGTGTTATTAGATGTTACTTATTAAAGTTTTTTTTTTCTGTAACAGACTCTAGTGGGTATATTATTTTTCTAGCTACTACATTTCAAAAATGAAGCACAAACTTCACATATCTATGCCAAAACAAGAACAGGAGGTTGTTACCACTAGCTACAGTTACAAAAGATATTTTGAAGACCAATAATGAGCTAATTGTATGTTGGCTCCCTACCCCCCGCCACTCCTTTTTTATGGTTGCTTTTGGAGGTCTATGAAAATCAGCTCAGTAATGCCATAATTCAGCATTTCACAAACTCTGATCTTCCAAGTATTTTGGACTTCAGCTCTCAGAATCCCTGATTATTGGCCAAAGCAGCAGAGGCTTCTGGGATTTGAGGTCCAAAACACCCGGAGGACTAGACTTTGTGAATCACTGTTAAATGATCGAATAAGTTTGAAATTTCTTGCTGCAATCTATTATGATCTGAAGAGCAAAAGGTGGCCTTGAGGGGAAAACTGATGGGGATGGATTTGTGGCAGTGAAGAGAAGACTAAAAGTTTTGAAACATCTGACTTGGAACGATAAACAGGGGCTTCCTGAAAAACAAGAATAATGAGACCATTTTTTTCAGTATTTTCATTTAATGGATTCCAAAATAGTTACCTCATAAAATAAATAGTTTTAAGTTTCCACATTAGTTTGCCTCTAATCCATATATGCAATGAATGCTCGTAAAGGGATCAAGAATGTTCATAGCCTCAAATGTTCTATGCTGAGTCTACCACAGAGAGGCCAATTATCTTTCTATCTCAACTATGAGGAATCACTGAATGCTCCACAAATACACCGATTGTGCCAAACCTATTCTTGTCCCTAAGGCTGAGGCCAATGTGTTTAATTTGTTAAAGAAAAGACACGGCTGACTTTTCTGTCATAGATCCCAGCTTGTCTTGTGTAGGATTTCCTTTTTCAAAAGAGTTGCTCATAACACTGGAAACTAGTACTAAGAAAAAAATCTCTGTACATCATAACTCATCATTTCATAATGAAAAAAGACTATCCAACAGGGTCTTGGGTTTCAGAGGATCAGCTACTCTTATTCCTTAGCTTAGAAGTTTGTTGTCTTTTCTCAGTTCATCAGAGGACTGATTTGCCTACTTCTGACTTGAGTATAGAGATCAGGGTTAAGGTTAGATAAGGGGGACTTCTTTTATTTGGCCTCCAGCAGTGGAATTCAATTTGGCTTCATGTCTTATAGTTCCTTTCTCCTATGTTGAGTATAGCAAATTTCAAACCTTCTTATACAGACATGGACTTGGTTTCTAGCCAGCTTTTATCTGGAGGAAATGACTCTCACCAGAAGAGTTAGTCAGAAAGAAGTTACATCTGATGTCAGAGAGGTGGTGAATCCACAATGGGGTTCAATCCGTTTTTTAAAAAGTATTCTAGGGAGCTGAATCCTGTTATTAGGAAGCTACATTGAATTCCAGCTGGCCATATTGAGTCTCAGTTTTGGGGGAAGAGCCAGGATAAACTAATAATATCAATATAGCACTCCTAGAATTCCAAAATCCAAAATGCTCCAAAATCAAAATTGTTCAAATCGGTGGCTAAGATATTGATCTTTGTTCTCTGATCATTTAGTGTATGCAATCTTTTGTTTCCTACATAATTTTTTTAATTACATAATTACATCATTATGTACATATATACAAATACTATTATACAAACATTTAGGATAAGGAATATTCAATCTTTGATGAGAATAATAATGCATCAGCAGGTTTTCTAATGTTCATACTAAAATTCAGAATGGATTGACCATTAACAGTTGAATCGCATGAATTGTCACTGTTGAAACATGAATTGTTACAGTTAACTTAGTTTATCAGCCTTGAAAGTGAAGTCATCTGATCTTGCGTCCACGTTAGTAGAACATCAGTCAATATGTAAATTGAGTAGAAACAGTAATGGATATACCAGTTAGGCCAAAACATTGTGTGGTAGTTGGTAATTAGTTACTGATGTTATAGTACTATAAAATTAGTTACTTTACATGAAATAGTTGCTGTTACAGTTGGACTTTCAAACAAGTTCTTTATTTATCTACTTTAGAAAAGTATCTAAACAGTTCTTTTGTGATCTTTTAACAACTACAATAAGTTGATGCTGTGTGAAACAAAGCCCTTCATGTCACTCAACTCCCACAATAGAGCAGTATAAGCCAGTATTTGAAAAGTGTAACTTTTCATTGTGACGAAAGGCCTTATGCCGATTACCTTGTAATTGTCATCCAATTAAACTGTACAGTCATTATTGGGAAAAGAGATCAGTAGCATGTAATTGTGTTGGTAACTGCCGTCAAACCAAAATTTGACTCATGGCAAACCCATGAATGAGAAGTCTTCAACTCATCTAGTCCTCAACAGGCTTGCTGAAGTATTGAAGCATCAGTATCACTGCTTCCCTGATTGAGTCTATCCAACTGGAATGTGGTCTTCCTCTTTTCTTGCTGTATTCTACCTTGCCAAGATTAATATCTTTTCTAGGGAGTCTCTCTTATGGTATGGACAAAGTACCAACAGTCTCAATTTAGACATTTTGTCTTCTATGGAGAGTTCAAGCTTTGATTTGTCCACAGTATGTAATTAGTTACTTGTATTTTATTGCCTCTACGATCTGGTTAAATAAACAAAATGACTGCATGAAAAATAAAATTAAAACGCAATAGAGAAAATAAAATATGATTCACATGGAAGTAGCACTTGTTTCCTGGTATTGGCGAGGTAATATGTCTTTCTAATTATCCAGTGAGTCCCAGCAGCTTTTCTTTGCATACCAGCAATCAATCTGACTGATCCTGTTGTAGCATGCTTGCCTGAATTGAAATATCCTCTGCACTTTCTTTTAAAAGCCAGATGAAGTCTGTAGTGCTGGATAATTAAAACAAATCTTGAGTAAACCGTTCCACGGAGATAGGAGTTTGATGGCTGGGTATATAAAAATTGTAACCAGATGTTATGCAGAAGCCACAGCAATATAAAGATCATGGGCCTTATTTTTTTCAGTCCGAAGTAAAAATATTCTAATTGAAGTTGTCAGCAGGAGTGAGACTAATGTGCCTGTATTTGATTAAATAATAGTTTATTTAAAATTCAGTGTGGCCCAGAATTGGACGAGACCGAAATAGGAAAAACTCAAGTACGTTTTTTTATTTTCTTTTTTTTGGCCAAAATAAAGCGGGGAAATGGGCCTTGTGAAATGTTAACAATTTTGTGTAATATTGCCAGTTCCTGTCATTATCAATTGAGCATTCTCACCCCATCAGAGTTCTGCTACATTGCCTGATGCTTGGAGTTTATTTCCCTTTCACTCGTTTACTGGCTGAATAAAGAAACAAGAGAAACCGAACAATGCAGCGTGGAAATGTTAGAACTTTTGTGTATGGTTGGAAATGCTACGTCAGACAGTTTTACTTCCACTGGTTAAAAAAGATCCATAATTTCATGCACTTATGTCCAGGTAGCAATATACTTGAAACAGCATGTTGTTCTTATCTTTAAGAGAAATGTATTTGAATACTATAGAAGAAGAAGAAATCTTCTTATAATGCAATCAGCAGTCTTATGGAGAAAAGCATACTGATATGACTATACATTTGAACTAGAAAGGACTATTTTAAATGTATGATTTCAAAGATCACTGTCTTGAATGAACAATGTTCTGATTATTCAGTTGCCCACATGGAGTCCATTTGTACGTTGTCTTCAGTTTGGACAATATCTCCAATAATTGCAATGAGAATAGTTTTCAGAATGACTTGTCTGGACCAAAACCATAATATACTGGACTCAGTGTTTTAGTTATGTTTGCAGACAGGCCTGCCTCATAAAAACATACAGTTGTCGCTTATTATCTAGGAAATTGGTTTCAGGGTCTGCCATGGATACCAAAATCGGAAGATAGTTGAGTCATTATCCTGACAATCAATTCCAAAGAGCCTGCCCACCTGCCTTGTGTGTCAGCTGCCACAAGAGGACCTTCCAGAGCAACTCACCAGCCTCTGCAAAGCTTCAGTTTACCATAGGGCCCCCCTCTGAGTCACCTGCTCTCTTCTTCTTTTCCTCTCTTCCTCCCTCTTTTTCTTGCAATGCATCACCAGCCTCTTTGCTGGTGATGCATTGTTTTTGAATGTTTGAATGTTGAATATTTTTATGTTGAATGTTTTTATGTTGAATGTTTTTATATTGAATGTTTTTTTATATTGAATGTTTTATATTGTGTATAAGCTATTTTAAATTGTAAGTCGCTCGGAGCACTTTGGTGGAGAACAACTAATTAAGAAATAAAGTGATGATGATGATGATGATGAGATTGCAGCAGAATAGGTTCCACCATGGTCCTCTCGCAAGTCCACCTTAGAGCAAACAAAGCAGGACAAAGATGAAATGTTTTCACTTCTTTTTGTCTTGTATATTTTCAACCCACAGTTGGTTGAATTTGTAGATGTAGAACCCATGTATATGGAGGGCTGAGTGTACTTAATTTGCCCCTGGCTTCATATATACAGTTTTGCCAAAAAGATCTAACAGCTTGTATGATCCTCTTTTAATGAGCACACTACATAGATGGCTCATACATGAAAATCTAGTCAGACATTAGCAAAGGTATAATATTATCCCATACCTACCCTTTGTTGTGCAGTAGTTTGAGTGTTGGACCAGGACCAAATTAAAGTCTGAATTCCAACGTGACCATGGAAATCCAGATTCAAGTTACAGATGACTAATGTTCCAGGGTTGAGTTCAGATTCAAGCAGCTTCCAGGATCCCTGTACGAATATCTGTCATTTATCTTTCATGCTGGGTCTGTATGTTTCCTACAATGCTCTTGTTGTAAACCATGAAAGGGTTTTGCAATGGAAATGTTGCTTCCGTTGGTTCTGAAGGGTTCCATTGGTTTTGAAGGAACTGGCCTAGTTCTAGCCAACCTGTGGCACTCCTGAGTATTGGACTCCTGCTTCCATAATTCCTAACAGCTGGTAAGCTGGCTGGAATTTCAGGAAGTTGGAGTCCCAAACATCTGGAGTTCCACAGGTTGGCCAGACCTGAACTTACCCATCTTGGACAAGGCTTGGTTTATCAGGCATCTACAGCCTGTCTTGTTAGAAAATGCCACATATATTAACAAATATATTGCATGTTGCTTAGGGTCCTATTTGAAATATAAGGAAAGGATTAAACATTAATTGTTTTACTTAGTGTTTTTAAAATATTTAGCATTACATCTTAATATTTTTTGCTTAATAATAGATTAATTTGATATATTCTGTTTTTAGAAAGACTTTCCAAAACTGCCGTATATGCTTGGCACCAGATTATTCAATTTTGAATCCTGAAATCTCGATCAACATGTTGATAAACTTTTATTTCCAGTTTTTAAAACCTATGCTCTTGCATCTTGAAGGTGCAAGATTCCCTTACAACACTTTGGTTATGA
Organism: Anolis sagrei; assembly: GCF_037176765.1. Lineage (NCBI taxonomy): Eukaryota > Metazoa > Chordata > Lepidosauria > Squamata > Anolidae > Anolis > Anolis sagrei. The sequence goes on from NC_090024.1 coordinate 24,102,535, forward strand.
TAAGCCCATTTAACCAAATCGGTCTTACATCTGAGGGAATGTAAATAGAACAGGTCAGTAAGTAGTTGTTGCTATTTAGATTTTAATTAATTGAAATAAGCACCATGTGAGAATACCTAGTTGAAGAAAAATGTAGAGAGTTGAAAGAAATTGGTAGATGGTCTAATAATTTCAAAACATGCTAAACAATTGGAATTAAGAGGATACAGTTTAAATTACAAATGAAAGAAAGTCCAAATGATGGGAAGGTATTTTCACATTTAGGGTTGTAAGAAAGCATTTACAATTACGTTATTTTTGCGTTTAGAAATCACATGAATAAGTCTGATTATCTGTGAAGTTCTATGTTCAAGTAATAAGTGAAATGTTCTCAAGTATTAACCTAATTCATTTTGGAAAGATCAAAAATGTTTTTTAAAATATATTAAAAATGTGAATCGTTTCCCAGCAGTGGTCAGAGGACTTCTTATTCCCCATACATGAGTTGGCTGTATATAAAACATTACCTAGGTTGAATATTTGTGTGCTGAGCTCTGTGCTCAGATGAAGGGTGGAGGTGTTTTGCTTGTGGCACCCCCTAAATTAAACTTTGGGAGAAAAATAAGCCCTATGGATGTCTTCACAGATTGATGTTTGGCTTTGGTTTGCCTTTTTGTTGTTTTATGTTGCTGGATTAAAAATAAATTGAGAGAAAAGATGGGAACTAACTTCCTACATTGAAAGCTGCTGTGTAGTTCCAAGGTTTCAGTGGGCTGCTTATTCACAGAAAACATTTGGATGTTGTGGTTAGTGGAACATGCTCAGAGATTAAATACACTCTTTCCTTTTAATCCTCTCTAAAACTTTCTTTTCCCTGAAATTAATGTATTAGGAAGCTTTCCTCTTAGATGCATTTGGTATTTCCCTGGACACTTAGCTGATGTGGTTCAACATTTGGAGGGAGGAAGGAGGGGAGTTGTGCACAAACCTGAGAAACTTTCATGGTTGGCCTTCCTCTAAATTATAAACAGCTGAACTGATTTAAATAAAAGTTTATTTTTTTTAAAAAAATACTCACATCTGTGCTGACCAGTTTGTGTGCCAAATTTCAGCCCGGTGTGATTTGAAACAAACCGATATATTAAACACCCAGCCTAGGAACTAAAATGGAAATACTTACAGACCCTTAACTGTAGTGGTCCCTCCAGGCAATGTTGTTATAATGTACTAGCTATAAGGATCCACATAATTAAAGATTGACTTAGCAGCAACATAGTTTCACTTATACACCCTTTGGGCTTATTTTCCCAAGCACGTACAGGAAATTTACATGAATAAGTCCAATTAGTAACAAGTGGCATTGATGGAAATTCGGATCCCTTCATCTTTGTGCAGTGGCTGTTTACATTATATATGTTTAGAAGTATAGCTAAGCGTCTCTGTTAGGGTTAAGATAAAACATGTCAAAATGGAATGGAATACCAGTTATATAAATTGCAGTGACACTGGGTGATGCTAAGTTCTGATTTGCTGGTGATAACTAGGAGGGCTATCTTTTCTTAAAATATGATTAGTGAAGGAATAACATTGAAGGGAAGTGAGTTCATGATAAGTGAATATTCTTGGCTTGATTAAGAATTTCAGAGTTTCTCAATGAGCAGTGGGGAATGTTATTTGTGTTACGGGAGTCTTCTCAGCCCATCATTTTAGTGTAGCAGCTCCCAAACCTTGGTCCTTAGGTGGTTTTGGACACCAACTCTTGATAAGTCCCAAGCAACTTGGCTAAAATTCAGGAATTTTGAGTGCTGAAATCCAAAATATCTGGAAAAACAAAAATTGGGAAGTACTGCATTACTGCATCAGAGATTGGCATCACTGAGCACATACTATGCCCCTGATATTATTCATCCCCTGGCTCCTTCGGCCTTGATGTGCCATTTTGCTGATACTATCTATTCACCAATCTTTTCTAATTTGGTAAGTAAGGATGGGAGCAAGAAGGCAGAGCAGAATCTCTACTAACCTTGCCCCATTCTCATTAGTTCTTTGTAAATTAGGCTCAAGGGGAGAGGTGAAGCTAATTTGCATTGGCAGTGTTAATGAGAATAAGTTGGGCCTACCCAGGAAGTGGAGTCACTGAGAGGACATCTGGTGCAAGCACCCCTGCAATAACAGTGCCAGCACTACAGTTCCAGAAAGTTTCTTGCAGTATGAACAATTGCCTGATTTGAGTTGTAATTACCAGAAACAGCCACAGCAGAAAGCCACATGGGAACCATTCCCACCCACAAAAACACACACAAGATCTTGTTTGAGAAATGAATGGGAAAATCACATTTTGCAAAAAATGATCATGAGAACCAACCATAATAGGGGCATTCACCATCAAAAGTATGCTTTAAGAAATAGTGTGTTCATGTTGCTCTCACCATCAAAAACTATCAAGATGATTAGGCATGCACCTAAAAAGCAAATTCTTTACAATGCCCATGATTTAATAGTATAGTAAGTTTGTATACTATGCAAGGGATCCATTCCAGGACACTTTGTGAAATACAATTTTTGCAATGTAATCTGGAACCATATTTTTCTTCCCTGAAATGAATTGTATCTTGAGTTTCGGATTGAAACATACCATAGAATCATGCAAGAAAACTTAGCAATGCCTGGATAAGTGTTCTCTCTAGGCCTCCAGTGCAATTCTATGTACAATTTCCAGCAGAACTTCCTTCAGAAGTTAGCCATAGGTATGTGCTAGAGGTATGAAGAGAACATGTCTCAAGGCATCACTAGGTCCACTTATGCAGTACTACAGTATTCAAAGCTCTTTGCATATAACTGAAACCACATTCAATGAGCTCATAAAGGGTCTAAAGCAGTGGTTCTCAGCCTGTGAGTCCCCAGGTGTTTTGGCCTACAACTCTCAGAAATCCTAGCCAGTTTATCAGCTGTTAGGATTTCTGGGAGTTGGAGGCCAAAACACCTGGGGACCCACAAGTTGAAAACCACTGGTCTAAAGCAATCACATTGAGCAATTGTAAGGAGTATGACATTAAAGATTTTTTGCATGTACAGGCAGTTCCTGAGTTACAAACATCTGCATTACAAATGACTGATAGTTAAGAACAGGGGTGAGACAACAGAAAGTGAGAGAAATCTACCTTAAGGAAGAGAAATTCACTCCTGGAAGAGTTATCATGGGGAAAGGGTATCTCCACTGAAGCTTTCTCACCAATCCTTGTTTCCACAAGAAGCCTTTTTTTTTTTCAAAATCCAAGTGCCACAGGGGCAGAATTTAAATTTTTAACATATGTTTATTTTAATTTTATATTATTTTAGGGCATTGAATAGTTGCCTATATGTAATGCCGCCTTGAGTCCCTTTCGGTGTTGAGAAAGGCGGGATACAAAGAGGGTAAATAAATAAATAAATTGTCAAGAAATATTGCTTCCAGTTATAGATGTAATTCTATATGTTCATAACTTGGATCCAGGTTACAGCAGATGTGAGCGCTGTACTGTTTTACAGATTGTCTAATATTTTTAAAAGGAAGACAGACACACCACCACCACCCCAGAACTTTAACTTGAAATTGACTTGGATTTTTCAGATTAATTGGATTCAAGATCTCAATTCTCCTTTCCAAAATTTTCTATCTGGTACTTCTTCAACCTAACCAGTCAACAAGTCAACCTAGTAAGCTATTTAGCCTGAAGGCAAAAATACCTTAGAAATATTTATTGAAATAATTGTGCCGAGCATGACTGCGGTTTCTCCATTAAATGTCAATAACTACAGATTTACGGTTTTCCACAGAAAGAAAAAAAATGCCAATTTTTAAAAAGAACAACTTAAAGTAATCTAAAACTCAGTTATAGGCTGGTATGTGAACTGTGTGGAGTTTTCTTTATACAGTAACTAAGCCATGTCCAAATCAGAGAACTTTATTACACATTGTTTGTTCAACTTATTTCCTTGGCTTTAAATAAAAGTTCGGCAAAAAATCATCACTCATAAATCTTTGCAAGCATGGAAAGTCTCATGCAAGGACGACATCCTGCTCAACACACCACCCCCTCTCCCTACATTACAAAGATGTTCTTCAATGAGATCCAAGTGGTGGGCATTCAGAATTAATTCCATATAATCTTACTGTTTCATTGGTCAACAGTGAGCCTACTTAATTAAAAGTTTAGTTATCTCCAGGGGAAAAATTGGCAATCTCTTGTGCTCTATCAGCAACATGTTAATCAATCTGTTGAGAATGATATTTGGATAATTCTTATATACATTTATAATTGATGCTAGACTCATGGTATTGTAGTTTGCTGTGTTAGATTTGCTCATGATTTCAGTGTAGTCTACATTGTGTGTGTATAATAGGTAGTGAATGAACTTATTAAACATGGACCAAAAGGCATTCTGAAAGCAGTCACTTATGAATTGACCCTATTGTATCAAGATTTAGGTGAGACAGGGAGGTGTAATTATGGCTCTGATTTAGTGGTATTAGGTTGGGAGGGTGGGAACAGGAGTTTCATCCAACGCTCTTGATTTTACTACCTCCGCTTAAAGTAACACAACCTGCTACACTAATGAAATTGTGTTCTTGGTTTAAAAGGGCAATTGTTAGCCTGACTTTGGTCCTCACTGGAAAACATTTCCCCAATCTTGTTAAATTATTACCCTCATTTTAGATTTTTATGGCTGTGTAGGTTACCAGCCCTCGTTTCTCTACATTTCATTCATTTTCCTTGTATTGATGATTAATGGGGGATGTCGAAAATGTTAGAGTGAGCAGGCATCAGCAAATGCACGATCATAATTAGTTTAGCTGACGAGGGGCCTCTGATAGCACTTGCATCTGGATGGAAAAATTACCCTATAGGGAACTGGCTGATCACCAGGTCTTTTTAGTGATACATTGTGAAACACCCGATGAATCAAGTGCCCTTTCAATGCCAAGAAAGTGTTCCACACTCCATGCCAAAATTATGTCTGCAAAAAGCTTTCCATTTGAAATGTATCAGAGTACAATTATAACCATTGTACTTTCTTGGCACCGATACACCCTCCTTCCCTACAGTATAGAGTAAAGTTAAATAAATTACTTAAATTTGATGAAACCTTGAAATTTTGATTTACAAGGCTAGTAATTTTTTTAATTTAGAACAAAATCAGTCTAATATTTTCCCGAAACTCTTCTTCCTCCACACTTGCATGAGGTGTAGGAGTTTTAATAAAAGTTTATTTTAAAAATAAACCAATGATGGACTAGTTTGGGTTTTTCTTTCTTTTTTTCCGGGGGATTGAGAATTGCCAAACAAGACAGCTATGTCATTGTTGTTAGAAGTTGTGCCCACAAACTTTGACTGTTTTTTTTTTAAAAAAAAATCCCCACTGTTCTCGTGGAAATGAAAAGTTTAATGGTATCATTATAACACAAAAGGAATTTACAAAGCTTCTCTCTCATTAATGGTACTCAAAGTTTGAGCAGAGTGGATTGTTAGTGAAGCTGTGGAATACAGTCAGGAGCCCAGTTAACATTCATTTAAGATCTGTTCATTTATGAAGCTGTTTTGGAAGTGGTATCATTAGCAAAACCATACTTTTTGGTTACTGAAATGGAACGATGCTTTCACATAGCTGTGGAAAACAGAAGGTTGTATACGAGATTTTAGAGTTGTATCAGACTGTAATTCTGTACAGTATGCATTGTTATGGACAAACTGTCTGAGAGAAGCAAGAGCAAGTTGGCATATAGGCCAGAACTAATCAGAAAAAGAACTCATCATTGTTATTGTTTATGGGGATTTGTTAGTAATGATCATATTTTTTTAAATAAAGCCACTACAAAAGACACACAAGAAGCTTCAAGATCAGTAGGAGTCATTCTATGTCAAAATAAAATGTTAAAATTCAGCATTTGGAACTAAGTCATTAAAAGGAACCAACTCAAAAGTTCAAAAAGTTAGAGCTGCTGCTATGGTGAGGAGGGGGTTCGCAGCAGTGGCATTTTGCACACCTCATCCATCACTGTAGAGTAAATTGTAATGAAAATCAGTGGGCCTATTAAGAACAATTGAACCTGACCTCATTATGGGCAGTGTGGTTTTATATTATCAATTGTTGCCAGCCTAGAGACAAAACTTCTGTGTTGATTTGTCCTAACTCCACAGATCATGTGACTAACCTTTGACCCTGTGTCTCCCCCCCACCTTCCCTTCTTTCAGAGACGTAGAGGCTCGGGTGTTTTTTGTGCCAATTGCCTGACCACAAAGACCTCTCTCTGGAGAAAGAATGCAAATGGAGGATATGTATGCAATGCGTGTGGTCTCTACCAGAAGCTTCACTCGGTAGGAAGATGTTACTTGTTTTATATGGGAAAGATTTTAGGCAGCTCAGCTGAAGCTGGGCAGCTGCGGTTAATTTCCTAACTGTGCTTCTCCTTCCCCCTCCTACTTTAAATGTGGTAACTCTGGGATCAGATGTGATGCATTATGGAAGACGCTGATACACCATGGAGAGGAGTCTGTGTTGGAGATGTCCAATGAGGCATTAATTATTTTGATACAACCTAAAGAACAAAGTGAAACTTTTCTTCCTCTCATCCAAGAATTGCAAAGACATGCATTGTTATGCAACCTGACATTATTTTAGGTTTTTCCTAAGGGGTCCAAGACTGTTTTTGCAGCTCTCAGCCCCTTTCAAAGTCCCCAAACTGCCCTTTTTCTGGTTCAGAAAAAAGTGAACAATTTGTCCTGGAAATCTCTAGGGGTGCGAGTTTTAGGTAGGTTATAAGCTGCCCCTGAATTGTTTAACATAAGGAAATGTTTCCTTACCTTCAAATTTGAACCAGGTTCCGGTTACTTGGGCAGTTTATTTAATTATTTGATTAATTTATTTATTTACTGTATTTATATACCACCTTTCTCATCCTTGGGAGGACTCAAAGTTGTTTGTAACATACTAATTGCAAAAATTCAATGCCAACATACAGTTTACAAAGAAATCATAATAACTAATTCTATGAACTTAAAATCAATTAAAACCATTAAACATAAGACATACATAAAATTTAAACATTCAGACAAGCATAAAATCATCCTAGTATAAACATTAAAATCCCACTGATTGTCATGTTTAGCAACATCAGAGGTAGAAGATTGGTCGCTAGAGTTGCCACAATGTTGATAATGAAGCAAAGATTTTACTCAGTGGGAGAGCAGAAGGTTTGAATGCAAAAGGTCCCACCCAAGCAGGTTACCAGATCTTGCCAGGTAACACCCAAAATCCTGAAAGGCACTACCAGTCACTATACACCAGAGAAGGTAATGTTCAGCCCCAAATAGCCCCACAACCTTTTCTGAACCCATTCTACATGCAACATCTCTCTTTTCCTCTGCATTTTCTATTAAAATAATGGCACATGGACAGAGATCATATATTGTGGCCTATATAATGGCTTATATAAGAGCATACAGGTCTTTAAAAAACATATACTTCATATTACTTCAAGAAATATATTCTGATATTTTTTACCTTTTGGGTGTATAGGACTAAATATATTATAGCTTCGAGAATAATTTTATTTTGGTGTGCTTGAAAAGAACTCTCCTCATAAAGCATAGGAAGCAATTCTTGTAAATCTATGCTGGTAATACTGCTAATTGGTAATAAGCTGTAAAACCTTTTATTTCATTAGCACAGAGCTAAGATAACACCATTTTAGCAGCAATATTGGAACATGGTAGTGAGCTGTCGTTTGATGTACACTGACATTAATGTGTTTAATTTAACTCTGCCTAAACAAAGGCCAAGGGTATCATTAAACCTTAACCTTTTAGACTATAACAAATAGGAAAACACTAAAGTAAAGGCAGGCATTTAGAAATTGTGTTTTGGCAAAAGAATACATGAACACAGGGGAGTTTTCACAAGAGTTTCTTCAAGAATTTAAATAGGAGGTAATGGTGGAGGGTCTGGGTTTTTTTCATCATCACATAAGGAAGTATCCAATACTTCCTTATGAAGCAGCTTGACTTGACAGTGCAAGTAGTTGCCAAACAGTATTCAGGACAGTCCCCAACACACAAGATCACATACTGGAAATGAAAGTGTATCATGAAGCCTTTCTCCCATTTCCATTGAGATTCTGGCTGATATTGTCCTCTTGTTGCAGTGTCTTGACCTTTATGTGAATATCCTGATTAAATTATGTGCTCAAACATGATTTTAGCTTCAGAATTCTCTGTACCAAAGTTAAACCTACCAGTACATTACCTTACACTGCAGCACTATGAGTGGTCAACACTTTTAGAAATACAGTACTATTTCTTCACAGCTGGTTGATTAAATTATGTTTAATTTCTATAATGATATTCATCCTTCATCCCTTTTTTAACAACTTAAAATGTGGTTTCTTTTTGACTAGGAAATGTAATATGTCCATCATTGTGACAAAAGGTGACATATATAGAGAGGTTCCCTGTTCAATTCCTCTGGTACTTCACAATCAGCTGCCGATTTTGGAGCCTGGAAATGTTATCTTTTGGACTACAACTCCCATGATCCCTAGTATAGTCACAAACTTTGGTACAAACAAGGCAAAGTGATATAAGTAGATTCCACCCAACTTCTAAAACATGCCCTTGATTTCTGTAAGTTCCCCCCCCCCTTTTTTTTTTCCAGGCATCTTCACCTAGCAAACCCTCAATTAATATGATGCGGGGCACAGAAATAAATAGAAACAATCAAGGTGAACACAAGAATTAAGTCCGTCCTCTACCCCAATATCCACGTTGATCCAATGAATCCAACCACCAGTCCCTCAAAGCCTCCTAACCACATCCTTGCAACATTTAAAAAATCTCAGTGTGATTACTAGGTTATTTTTTCCAAATGCATGAAACCATGTGAGAATAACCCCCACAAACACTACACCGTCCCCTACTGCCCAAAAATACATAATTTTTTCTCTGCAGTCCCCCTGCAGAGCATAAAGGAGGGTTTCAGGTGTCCCGCACCCACTAGTTCTGAAGAATCATAAATACCCAGTTCTTTAGAAGACAACTTTTAAAACAGTGACTATTTATTCAAGATCTATTCTGCATATGCAGCAGAATAAAGTGGAAGAATTCAAAGTAATGGTTTTTATCTTTTCATTTATGAATGTTATCCTAGATTAGAAGTTATCTGAAACTAGAAAATTAACACAGTAGGTGAAGAATGTGCCTTAATGTGCAGTGTACTTTTAAAAAAAAGATGTAAAAGCACATCTGGTAAAACCTTGCATATTGGTCGGCATATGCGTTTAAAATTTGGGACCTAATGGCAGAATTGTAATTTTCACAGAAGACTCTTCATTGAGGAAGCTGCATTTCAAGCACTACTCTTGTGCTGAGTTGAGCTACATATTACAAATCTAAATTATAGTAGTTAATTATTTGGCCTCATTCAAAATGTTAATAGGATAAAGCTTAATATACAGCAGTTATAGATGTAGGGGCATTCAGGACCCAAATAATTTAACTTCAACAGGGCAAAAAAAGCATGAAATAGGAGGCTTGAGGAAATAATCAATTCAACTGAATTTGTAATTAGTGATGACAGTGATATTTGTGTGAAGATAGTGATAAAATTGTTATTATTTGATTTTAATTTCAAGCTGTTCATATGAGTGATTAATGGTTCAACTATCGTAGCCCCTTTAAACATTGATCATTAGCTAGTGGGACTGTTTCTTCAAATGGGATGTCACCTATAGTTCACATGCTAATAGCAACACATTTGGTTAAATGAGACCGGTGAGGAAGAAAGAGGGCAAGACCCAATTCAAATATCCCAATCCAAAAGACCACGGTTTACTAACTTGTCAATACCTGTACGTTTCCCTTTTTCTATCCTCCCCTTGATTGTACTGAAAACACCCTTGAAAGTACCATATAACTTACAAGTTTAAAGTAGGAAGACACGTTCACTTCAACATTTCTATGCCAACTACAATAAATCAAAGAGGCAGACAAGACACAGTTGTAATTGTTTAAATGTACCAAGTTGAGTTGTAGAGCTTGAGTTAGACCCTGTAGCTTCTTGCTTTGAGAAATGCTTATCCTTACAATGGTTCCACTAAAATGGCTTGATAGTACTCTAGGTACTGCAATGTAGACATGGAGTTCTGCAAACCTTTGCTGAGCATTGCATTTTTCTTTATGATGTTTTTATGTTTTTTTTATATGCAGACTCCGAGGCCTTTAAACATCATTAAGCAGAACAACGGCGAGCAGATCATTAGGAGACGGACAAGAAAGCGCCTTAACCCAGAGGCTCTTCAGGCTGAGCAGCTAAACAAACAGCAGAGAGGAAACAGTGAGGAACAAGTCAACGGCAGCCCATTAGATAGGAGGTCAGAGGATCATTTAACAGAAGGTCACCAGAGAGAAGTCCAGCTTCCCAGCCTGAGTAAATATGAAGCCCAGGGTTCATTGACTAAAAGCCATTCTGCTCCACAGTCAATATTGGTCAGCCAATCTCTGGATATTCATAAAAGGATGCAACCTTTGCACATTCAGATAAAAAGTCCTCAGGAAAGTACCGGAGACCCAGGCAATAGTTCCTCTATATCAGAAGGAAAAGGAAGCTCAGAGAGAGGGAGTCCAATAGAGAAATACATGAGACCTGCTAAGCACCCAAACTATTCACCACCTGGAAGCCCGATTGAAAAGTATCAGTACCCACTTTTTGGGGTTCCATTTGTACACAATGACTTTCAAAGTGAAGCTGATTGGCTGAGATTCTGGAGTAAATATAAGCTGCCCGTTCCTGGGAATCCACACTACTTGAGTCATGTGCCTGGCCTACCAAATCCTTGCCAAAACTATGTGCCTTATCCCACCTTTAATCTGCCTCCTCATTTTTCAGCTGTTGGATCAGACAATGACATTCCTCTAGATTTGGCGATAAAACATTCCAGACCTGGGCCAACTGCAAATGGTGCCTCCAAGGAGAAAGCGAAGGCACCGGCCAATGTAAAAAATGAAGGTCCCTTGAATGTAGTGAAAACGGAGAAGGTTGACCGAAGTACTCAAGATGAACTGTCAACCAAGTGTGTGCACTGTGGCATTGTCTTTTTGGATGAAGTGATGTATGCCTTGCATATGAGTTGCCATGGTGACAGTGGACCTTTTCAGTGCAGTATATGCCAATATTTTTGCACGGACAAGTATGACTTCACGACTCACATCCAGAGGGGCCTACATAGGAACAATGCACAAGCTGAAACGAATGGCAAATCTAAAGAGTAAAATAAAAATAAAAATAAAATAAACCTTAGCACTTAGCACAATTAAACAGAAATAGGTTTCCTTGATGGGGATTCAATAGCTTGTAATGTCTTATTAAGCACTTCATATAGCAAGCATGCCTTATCCAGTATAAAGTCCTTCATTCTTTTCTCTTCCCTCCTTTTCCTTCTTATAAACAAAAAAAGTGAATTCCCTAGAAAGAGAGGCAAAATGGATGGCAGCTGGAATGGGGCATGGGGTGGGTAGGGCTAAAGGATAATCACTTGCAACCCGTCCCATCAAAACTATACAAAAGACACTATATCAGGGCAAGTCTCTTTGGGGGAAAAATCTTAAGCAGATAACTAATGCTTTTCTTCTTGTACGAAAAAAAAAACCTTAGCTGGCTAGAATGCAAAGATGTATAATGCTGAAGCAGGTGTACAGTAAGATATGCACACTGTATAGCAAAATGGACTTATAAATAAACTGATGTCCAGAAATCTAGTAGTATTTTTTTCATTTGGGTTCACTTTGGCCTAATTAGAAATTATAATTTCTACAATCTGGAGGAAGTACTTCTCTCTGGATATCAGTCAGTGCCTATTACTTGATCACTACATTTTTCAGTCTGCAGCAGTTGCTCCCAGTCTTTCAAGGTCTAGAGAAAAAATGGACAACACATGGTCCGTGGCTGCTTGTGCCCCTCTTGATTATTGTGCATCCCCCTTCTCCATTGCCAAACATTCTGGGCTGCTGCCACTAAAATCCTAGCTATTTTGTTAGGAAAAGGAATGTGCAGGAAGCATGTCCCTTGTTTCTCAGAAGAAATGTACTTATAGTATATTGTTGAAGGTACGGCCTTGTTAGGGAGGAGCACATGTTTCCTACACATCACTTTCCTCAGCAATATTGCTGGGATTTTAGCCGTGGTAGACATTTCAGCAGTGGGGTTTCAGGGATTCATAGCAGGAAGAAGTACCCCCATTGGGTTTTGGATAACAGCATGTGGCTACCCAACAAGTTATTCTCCAATAGGATGTGTAGCTACTTGCAGATCAAGGATCATGAAGGACACAATATACTGTTCCTTCTTCCTTTTTGAGATGAAAAACTTCTCAGGAAGCATGAAGTAAGTGATTTATGGGCCTTTGAAAATGAAAATGATATACACAGAGAAGAGGTTTTTCTTTCCATCCTGCCTCATAAATCTTTGAAAGATTTGGGGAGACCCTTGTGAAGTGTAGATCATGCTAGTTTTCATTGAATTCCAACTTAAAATGTACTCAGGAGTTGCAGGCTTTCATGGGTAACTTTGGCCAAAATACAGATTTTGGAGTACAGTCTTATAGTAAAGCATTCTCTTTAATGACCTGCCTCTGAAAGCTAGTTTTATGAACTTGATAGGCATAGTTTTAATGTTTCACATTAGCTGTTCTTTCTCAATTTTGCTTCAGGGTTGACTGCACGACTGACTTCCCCCAAATGTACTTTGGTTATTTGTATGCAGCAGTCAATTTCTTTACTAGACTTAATGCTAACCGTTGCTAGCATTTGCCTTCATGGCTGTTTTGTTGTTTTCATTGCTGTTTTAGTACTTTAAAGAAATAAAAAAACCTTTTGTAAAAATTATTCCATGAAGGGAAAGCTCCTCAGCGTAACTGCTCAGGGAAATAGGGCTAAAGAACTAAATATTCAGTCATCGGTGCAAGGTGCTGTTAGAAAAGCCTCCATAGATGCTACAAGGATCTACAAAGGTTGGACTTCCAATCATTTGCATTATCTCAGCCCAGCCAGTAGTTTAGATTATTTTTTACGAAGGGATATACAAGAGATATTACAAGCTACTGGATGCACTGTCAGATTAACTTATTTCATTTAAGAAGTTGGGAGAACAAATAGGAAAAAAAACTTATTTTTCTAGTAAATATTAATGTATTACATTTCAAATAATGGTGCCTGACATATTGAATAATTATTTTCTACAGTGTACGTATGCAACAAAGATATTCCATCATGCATAAGATTCAGCGCTGGCTCAGCCTCGCTCTGTTTACATTTGCAAATGTAGCAAACAAGGTAATGAAGCAACTTTCTATTGCAGTAGGGTATCTTTTATTTGTGTGTGTGTGTGGATTAAAATTGTAAACGGTAACATGAAATGAATGGACTTTGTTGATATTAATGATATTGGGGAGGGGAAAGAAGATGACGAAGAAGAAAAAAGAAGAAGGAAATGAAAATATTTTTATGCCTACTTAGGAGGAAGAAAAAGGGTAGCACTATTCATTCCAAGTACTTTTTTGTATTCTTAAGCTCTTAACTCACATTGTTATGCTTAAAATGATAAACATATATCTTCTTTTTATTGCTTTGTCTTATGTTTCAGAGGAAACATTTCATAGTTTATGTCAAGAGGTGCCAATCAAATCTTTGGCCCCAAAGTTGTTATTGCATTCTGTAGTAGCATTGCACTCCATTTTTACCATATTACACCATTGCTTCATGTTTTCTTGTTTTGTTTTGTTTGCATTGGGCCTTTAATTCATATTGCAGGGGTTCAGCCTCTTGAGGTTGTGGAGTACAACTGGTTCCTGAATGATGCAGCGAGTGAAGATTAAAATGTCTGTCTTATATTCCATTGCTCTTCCCTTCCCACCTCAAATTGTTTTGTTTTGTTTTCTAAAATATCTTAGGAACTTGTTTTGAACATAGATCCCCAGGTCCATTTTTTTAAAAGTATGTTAAAAGGCCTTCTTCTGATCTCACTTACATTCTGCCTCTCACAAATGTACACATAATTGAAATTAACATTGAATGCTGTTGAGATGTGTTGTTCTCTAATCTAGAAGATGAATTGTTAAAATACATGTGGCCAGATAGAGCTGGAAAGAGGAACAGAGGATGTTGAGGTCAAAATAATATCCTTACCATTTGTGCTGAAAATATAGCTACAACTTTGAGAAAGTGTCCAATCCAGATGTTATATTATATAGCTTTATAATGGGGAAGGGAGGTTGAGGGTCCCTTAATGGAATCCATACATCATCCCAATAATGCCCCTAAAAACATTCTAAAAACAATAACTAAGGCTATGTTCCTAAACCTACTTGAAAGGAGGTAAAAGCCTTATTACATGCAGTGGAACTATCTTCTCTGTTACCCATACAAAGGTCCATCACAGGAGGTGCCCTCAATCTTGCTTCTTCTGAATTTGAGCAGAATTTGTATACTGCTTTTGGTAGTTAAAACTATTGTACTTAATCCAAATCACCATTGATATGTGTGCAAAGAGACCACCGGGTAATTTAGACATTGTGTTCTTTTCCTTAAGTAGAAAGAGCAGCTCCACCAATGTGTGCTGCTTCCCCCCCCCCCCCCCCTGAAAACTACTACTTTCTGACTGGATAATGCAGACAGTCCTGAAAAACAGCAGTTGCTGTATCAGACTGTCAAGTGGTTATATGCACCCCATAGTAATTTGACACTCAAGCATCTGCATACATCCCAAAATGTACATGTAAAACAAGCAATAGGAAATTTCAGCAAGTATGACAGGCAATCATTAGCTGGCCACCAAAATGTCTTGCTAATGTTGGCAGCATTACAAGAGTTGTATTTCTCTTGGGCAAGGTATTACTGAATAATTTGTCCAATTTGAAAATCCCAACTGGTCCTGCTGTCTGACAGTGTTAGCCACAGATCATCTTGTTCTTCTCATTGCTTAGACTCTAGCCACAAACAGGCCTGAAACAAGCCAAGGCTCCTTTACCAATCATGAGACCCTCAAGGGCTTTATAGACACATCTCCTAAGGCTTTGATTTTGTCTGCATGAAAAGTACCTGGCACATTATACAGCATGGCTGGTAGGTGACATTTGCCTTGATATTAATGAAGCCTCTCTGTGTGCTCATGGTTTTTAACAGCTGGCTAGGCAAGGAAGTCATTTCTCCTCTTGAAAGTATTTTTCCAATTTTTTTTTTCTTTTCAGTACCTTGAGATATGCTCTATATCAAAATTTGTGCCATGGGCTGGACTTGAAAGGACTTGTCCTTTTCCAGCTACATGACATTAGGTTAAAAACAGCAGGCTGAAATTCTGTGTCATCAACTTAACTATGTAACCACCTTAGTTACATAGCTAAGAAGTGACCCCCAGCCCTGCCTTCCTCCCCCAAACTTACCAGACTTGCTTATTTGCCGTAAACAAGTGAATACATAGCAATCATGAATGCAAACCAGTCATGAATGTGTAATTGTAGGTTATGCATTTGTAACTGTCTTGGTGAATTCTGCCAGCAGTTTTTTTATAATTAATAAGGCTTTTTTAAAAAAAATCCTGGTAAGGACACTTAAAACATGTAACAGCATTCCATTAAGATTGCCAATGGGCATGCTTCATCCAACATCCTGCCATCTCCAAGCAAACTTTGCAATAGGAATTTTGTGGCATATTCATTCATGAGTGCCTTAAGGCCCTCCTTTGAATGTCTAGCTTTTTAAAAATAGTTTTGGGTGCTTATCTTTGAGAGAAAAGAAAATCACAGATTTTCTCTCACCCATAAGCTAACTTGCTCCTACCTTCCAGTGTTCTGAGCAGTTATTACACAGGAAATGGCATAATTGATAAGCTGTTGGCTGCCATGTTTAAATGTCACAAAACTCCATTTTATTTGTTTCAATATTTAATATGTTCACTACATCCAGCTACCTTATTTATGTTCTGGCTGTAATTTATTTGCCCAAGCTTCTATTCAGGGAGACATTCCTGCAGTGATATGAGAAAAATACTCTTTGAGGAATCGTGGAAACCTGGATATTTTCTGAGGGCTTTGTATTGCCTACTCCAGACATGGGCAAACTTCAGCCCTCCAGGTATCTTGGACTTCAACTCTCACAATTCCTAACAGACTACTGGCTGTTAGGAATCATAGGAGTTGAAGTCCAAAACACCTGGAGGACCAAACTTTGCTCATGCTTGACGAACCCCATGCTGGACTGAATGTAGGGTGCTAGACTCTGTCCGTTAGCTTCCCATCTAAGAAGTTCCAGAAGATTTCAAAAAAGATACAAAATTGTTAGTATGCAGGGATAACATTCTCTGTTGTAACATTTAATCTGTGTGAAAGCAAATAAAACATTAAATAGATTGACACAACCTGTCTAGGTCCAGAGGTATTTTTGATTTGACATGCTTGGGTGCTCTACACATTCTTTCTTTACAATAATGCATTTTATTCCCTCAGTAGTTTTCCCCTTGTTTTTATTTCCCTCCACTCCCCCCTCCCTTAATGGAAATGAAGGTTTCTCCAGCTTTATTTAAAGGAATGCTTTGGCCATTTGTGAGGAAAGGGGGAATGCCTTAGCTTGTTTTCAACGAAATCACATAATGAATGAGATTATATGCCATTATTGTGTGAGCTGACTTCATTTTTTCTCCCCCCCCCCCCCATAAGCCCTACCCTTACAAATCTGCACCAGATCACTCCAACCACCCCAACCCTCTGGTTACATTAGAAGCAGGTAGCTGATCGAGATACTGGAATCTGATCCACCAGCCATGTCTGTTTCATTGGAAGGGACAGAATTATACACAATTCAGTACAATTAATTCCATACAATTGATTTATTTACTTCATTTTTACCCTGCTTTTCTCACCCAAATGGGACACAAGGCAGCTTACAACTCCAGCAAGATTTCAATGCTGGTAAAAACCAACAATAAATAGTAAAAACATATCCCACAGTTAAAAGTCTGTATTGCAATAGGCTTACACTATGGTCACTACACAAGTGTCAAAATATATAAGACTAAAGTTTGAATTGTCCATCACACTGGACTTAATTATTTGCTTTGTACACTGAAAATTTACAGACAAGAGAATATGTGTAACGCTATCTTTTGCCTGACCTGGTAATTTTGTATGTTTATGTTAAAAAATAGTCAAATGCATCCTTTCCTATTGCATTCTGAGACATGTCAGGCTGAAAGGTACTGGAAATACATGATTCATTTGTTTCAAGGCATGGATGTGTCTAGATGTATCCAATTCTGAAAATTTGTAGTTTTACAATCAGCCTTCCATGGGTAATGCATCTGTGGATTCAATAATCCATGACTAGAAAATATTTTTTAGAAAATTCAAAAAAATGATTTTGCCTTTGGATACAATGGAATACAGTGGAACTTGTGCATCCCAAGCCCCAATATATACCAAAGGCCTATTATATTTCTTTGCAAATTATGCCCCTCACCTTGGGGGCAACTAGAATAGTTTCTCTTAATTCGACTTTCAAAACAGAAACCCAGGTAATCACTGCATGTCACTCCTTCCAAGCATCACTAGAAATTCACATTTTTCTTCTTCCAAAAGAAAAGGTGTAGAATAGCTGTATGTCCCCTTAATAGTTAATAAATACATAATAGCCAAAACTATGTTCAGCCTAAGTACTGCAGAGCTACTTGCAAGCTTTTATATTCAGGTTTTGTTCTCCGCAGATGTGTCGCATTTGCTAAGAAAGAGCAATGACCATTCCTTGTGTGGGGAATATGTCACACTATTGTAGGTTCTGGATGTAAAAGCCAAGTAATGTCCAGCAACTTTTTATATTTGACATACCAAATAGTGTCCCACATTCAAAATCCAAATAAATCATATCCAAAACAGAGGAATAAATCAGAATTTTATATCCCTGTAGAATTGTCCCTATTTGGTAGGCTCTGGTGGTTTTCATCTGTAATGTTGGAGGATACGCTGGAGCACCCTTGATTGCCCAACCTAAATACCTTAATGCAGTAAACCATATTAGATGCCACCCTGGTAATGCATTGGAGGATACAAATTTGTCAGCAATGAGATGAAGGCAATAAATGTCAAATTAACAAAGTGAATTGTTGAGGTTGTTAGTTTTATGATCTATGAACACACTGCAAAAGATTGGCCAGGCTTTTTGGTTTGATTATTCTTGAGCAAGCAAAAAAGTATATATTACTAGTATTACCTTGTCTTTAGCTACTGCTAAACCATATTAATCAAGAAAGAGCAGTATCAAAGTTCAGTGCCAATGAAAAATAAGATCTGTTCACTTCCATGCTGTCTTTTCAGTTCAAAACATGCATACCCACTTCAAGAAGTTTCTTACATGAGGACTGTCTCAGCCTGATTATACCAGTTTCTGATTATCTTTCTTTAAAAAATGCCAAAGAATTTAAAAATCTGCCCACTTCTATAAACAGAGACCATGTTTTCCAGTTTTAAAAGGATTTGTTTCTTGCCAATATGCCATTCAGGATAGCTTCCTCATAAGGATGGCAGCTACCATCTCCATCCTCATGAGCCCTTCATGTTTAATGATGGGAATTTTAGTGCAACATATGATGTACTTAAGTGGAAATAGTGTTCAGAAGACCACAAGAGTGGTTCTTGATATGCAGGACTCCCCATACAGGGTTGGAGGTGTCTAATCCCAACTGATAAACTGGATGTTACAGACACCATTTTCTTGAAATAGGTTATAGGAAAGAGCCACATACAAGACATTTAAGGTAACAGTTTTGCTTTCCTATGTTGTCCAATAGCTCCATTTTCAATACTTAATATCTAAATTTGCAGCTATTGTAACAAGGAGGTGGGGATTGTCTAATCATTTGAATTGCCTAACAGAGAAAAATGGTGGCTACCTAATACAGACAAATGACATCTGAAAGGTACCGTCCTGGGGGGAAAAAAACCCTAGTTTATTTTTTGCCGCAGAAGCTCATTTTAAATGGCCAGATAGGGATTACATTTAGTACTTCACAAATAATAGCTAAATTGCTTCTCCCTCGTGATATTAATTGAATTGATGTACCTTACAAAAGGACATCCTACTGTTACATCCTCATTGAATGGAAACTCCACAAACTCTTTCTCCAATGGGAAACCGAAACTCCCAGTAGTTTATGCTCCTTGAGTAACCCCTCTCCTTTCCTTCCCACTTCATTCCAACCAGGACCTGACTTCATAGAGGGCTTCCTTCGTGTACTTCTTGCTAGGGCCACTTCTAATATTAAATCCATTCTTCCATTGTGCTGTAGGAGGAAGAAAAGCCAACTTCTCAAAATGAATTTGTTATTTAACACACCAGCAATGGCAGTTTCACCCATGGATCTAAGCATTTTGTTTCAATGTATAGCTCTGAATTGCCTCTAGAATGCTCATTGCTGTTCCGTCTTTGACAATACATGGTTATTTTGTTTTTGCTTTATCTTAAGTGTGCTTTCCTCCTTCTGGTTTTCATAGTGCATGTTCATTTCTACTCACCAACATGTTCCTGGTGTATTTCTTATGCAAACAATTCTTCAGGCAGCAAAAGATGTCTGTTACATCTAAACTTGAATAATAAAGTTTTACCACCAGTTATAAACAAAAGAAAGAGAAATGCTTGGAGTCTTTTTTGGCAACACTGGTAACATGGGAGAGGCTAGTTGTCAACATGTACTGGACACACAAAAATGTGATGTGTGTAGATCAGAGCAAAGTGTTTCATAAGAAAATATGTATGTTTATATTGAACATCAGTAAAAAAAAAAACATTGGTCTTAGTACTAAATCACTGAAGTTCTCTTTTATATATTTTTCGCTTATACAGGGTGAGGCAGCATAACTTCCCTTTTTCAAAACTTAATAAAACCCATTGTATGAATCAGAATTTTTTTGTATAATGTAGGCGCATACCTAAAGTTTTGTTTTACATAGTTTTGAAGATCAAATTAGGTAGGTGACGTCCCCCATTCTCCATACACTGAGTAAACCAATTTCTGGCATTTGTCATGACTCTTGCCAGCATGGCAGGCGTTATGTTGGCAATTTCTTCCTGGAAGTTGGTCTTCAAATCTTGTAG
Organism: Anolis sagrei; assembly: GCF_037176765.1. NCBI lineage: Eukaryota > Metazoa > Chordata > Lepidosauria > Squamata > Anolidae > Anolis > Anolis sagrei. The sequence continues at coordinate 24,122,679 of NC_090024.1, forward strand.
GGTCCTTGGACGGTTCACATAAACACGGGCTTTCAAAAAACCCCATAGAAAAAAATCACAAGGGGCCAAATCTGGAGAGCGGGCCTGCCACTCCAAATTCGCTCGAAAAGTAGGCCTCAACGGCAAAAACACGCTCCTCACTGTTCCAACGCATGATAGCAACTGAACTGTGTCAGGACAAAACTTTATACTCCTGCCTCTCGAATGAGACCACTAGCGCTCTGCTACGTCTTCAACTGACTGAATGGCGCGCATTTTTAAAAAGGAAGTTATGCTGCCTCACCCTGTACTAGCATACCAAAGGAATAAATGTAGTCTATATGGACAATTTTCTTATTCATTTGTGAGGGGTAGAGGTGCCATTACTCACAGTGCGAGTGTCAAGGCTTCCCGATCTTCATAGTGGAGGATCTCCTCTAACACCACTCCCCATTGTATTTTCTCAATAGCAATATAAAGTTACCCAATTCTAAAAGATCTAGAAGATGTTCAGTCTTCAAATGATAATCAAGAGCCATTTGTTTTACAAAATATCTGCACATAGTAGAGATGATTGCTGCTAGAATGGCTTTGTTGATATGTGCCAATGAAGCTGGCTGCATCTTTAAACTCTCACTAGTGGCTTGGTCATGGAGAGAGTAATAATGAATACCTGCATTTCAAAAATTGCCACCATATAACAGGAAGGTTTTACCATTATGGCATGGGGAAATGAGTGGGAATGTCTGCTCCAGCAGCCATACTACACAACCATGACTCCAGTTATTCCAAGCCACAGTGTAGCATTATCTTAAGGGGGGAACAAATCTATCATACCCTTTCCATTAGAATTAATACAGTTGTCCCTTCACATTTAAGGCTTTGACTTTTGTAGATCTGATTATTCATGGATTTGATTTAAATGTTGTCTTCAGGAATCATTACTCAATTTCCTTATGTTGGAGGACCTCGAGATTTCTAGAGAAAACACCTCTCTAGGGGCACATCTACATTTACTATTTAATGCAGTTTGGAGCCAGCTTCAAAATGCACCAGCTATACAACGTACACCATGAAACAGACTTTAAACCAAGATAAGCAAAATCGGGAGAAACTCTTAGGACATTATCAGACAAAAGTCTTCTCTGCGTCTTCTTGTTTCTCCCCATTGCTGAAACGGTGTCCTACAGAGCCTATCACATGACACAGGACATCTTCCAAGATAACTCTGTGGGGTTCTGTTTTAGCAGCATGGAGAAACAGCCCACAGTGGCTTTAGAAGAACATGAAGAGGAAATGGGGAAAGGATGAAAAAACACATGGGATGGGAGGCCATCCCACAAGACAGAGAAAGATGGTAGGGAATGAAAGAAGATGGTTTCCTCTGCTTTCCCTTGCTTTCCCCCTGCCCATCTGATGAGGTCCTTAAATAGAACCCATAATGCACATTAGTGCATTTTAGAGCTGTTACAACAAAAGAGATGTGTTCTCCCTGTAACCTCCATCTGTTAGCAATCTGACAGCAGCCCTGGATCTGTTGATGTTTCCAAATATGTTTTAAAGGCAGCTTCAGTTATTACAGTAATACAATCAGAATGTAACTAAGGCATGTTTTACTGCAGCCAAATCATATGTCCTGAGAAATGGGTGCATCTGGTGCATTAGCCTTATTTATGCAAATGCATTCCTGGCCATGCAGAAATCTGGCCATCTCGGGTCAAGGTTCTATCCAGGAGTCTAGCCAAGCTGTAGACCTGCATCTTCAGGCCAAGTGTGACCACTGATCGCAGATTAAATCCTTATTCCTTGATCTTAGAACTGTCCAGGAATATGTCTGGACTGTGTTAACCTTCTATGTTTGCTATATTCCAATCCCTCTAAACATTACCTTCTGAGATTGATCCTCCAAGAAGAAAGTAATTAAAAACTGTCTCTCCAGATATCACCCCAGTGAGGCAGCCTAGAAGGGATATCATAGTTGATAATATTGAATACCACTGATAGGTCTAGCAGAACCAACACAGCCCCCCTGTCTAGTTCCCAGTGTAGGTCATCCACCAAGACAACCAAAGCTGTGTCTGTCCCATAACCAGGCCTGAAGGCAAAACAAAATCAATTCAGATTATCAGTATCATCGAGAAGGCACTATATCACTCTTGTTGCTTTACCTATTTCAATGTTCTTGTAACCTGCACCCAGAAATAGGAAGCAAAGATATTGCTCATGTGGCATGACAGAGGTGATGTTTAAGTGGACATGACAACCAGTAGGACCTCCAGGAAAAACCCCATACTTCCTCCCTGTTATCCTCTAGCAAGCAAAGATGTTTTCTGGCATTCGATTCGGCTTGCCATGAAAGAAACTTTTAATTGGGTGAATATTGTATTTTTCTTTATAGGGATGTTGATAAACTGTGTTATACATTTTAATGCATATACTCACTTAATGTTTAAGCTACCTTGAGTCCCATACACAGGAGAAAAGCAAGCTATAAATTGAATGCTTGCATAATTGAATAAGGCTAGCTCATTTTCTCCGTACAAGGAAAGTGCTCTTACTTAGCCATCAGTTAGTATGTACAGAGTTTCCAAATAGCAAAAAGGATTAGAAATACATGTCTCCCTCACCCAAACAGTAGAAGAAGAAGGACCTAAGGACAGTAGAAGAAGGACTTAAGGACAGTAGAAGAAGGACCTTCTACCATCAGGGTGAGGGTGAAGAATCTCAGGATTAGGATACTCATGAAAGGTGTGCACATCCAGGTCAATTTATGGTTCCTATTGACTTATGGTGAGTCCATATCTGCTTCTTATAACATGACTTATAACATCATGAGAATCTACCCACTGTGACATCACAAGGGCTTGTTGCTAGAATTTAGATATTGACACTGAAATCTCTGGCCTGGGAAAGACAACACCTCAACTGACAATCTTATTCCCACTCCTAATTCACACAACAAACTAACACATTGTCTAGATGACTCCTAACAAATTACTTCAAAGACTTAGTAGGGAAAACAGGGAGTATACCTGAAAAAAAGTTGCTTTCTCTTCTTCACATCCCTAGCAGATACATGATATTTCCCACTCCACCTCTATCATGATGCAGATTAAAACAGGTTTTTTAAACACCTCAATATTTACTCAAGCATCAGTAAGAATGCCTTGACTAAGCCTATAGACCCAAAGGCTGTGAGAAGCCATTCATTTAACTGATTTGAATACATGTTCAGCATTCCTACATCTGAGAATCCACTTTATTTGCCCAGGCAGGAAGTGGGGGAAGGGAAATGGCCAGCTATTGAAGTTCAAGACAAGAAAAAAAAGAAACATTGACATTGTAATCTGACCAGAATCCTGGGGTCATGGGTTCTGCTCTGCCACAAGGCATAGTTTTGCCCAACTCCAGGAAACAGGGACATCTCATCTGGAACCTCCCACGGACCAGAAACCTTCCAGCAGTCAGCTGAGAGAGCTTTTAATTAAATCCTGTCTCTCAAATGAATAAAAAAAAGTGCCACCTACGAAGATGCCACCACCACATTTCCTTGTAGCTTCCTTCAGCGATTCCTCTATTTCAGTGCTAACCAGAACCAAAGCAGCTTAACATATTTGCTCTGATGAGATCACACAGCCCATAGTGGTATGGCTGCCAGCCATTTGTTCCATTATACTACAATTTCCTTTCTTGGGAGATTTTTTTTCCTTGTCTCATTTGTTTGGAAGACAGGCTCTCAGCTCCCATTTGAAATATTTCAAAGTGATATGAGAGATGGTGCAATTAAAACAACAAAAGAGACTTCAAGAACCGCTGTTCTTAATGCAGCTCTCACCAAATGGATCTGAACTTGTTCATCATTTACACCACTGCAAACAGAAGCTCTGGATCATTGAAAAGACCCCTTTAAGTGGTGACTGGAAAAATACGTTAAAAAATCTAGAAAGCAAAAGAAAAATACTTTCAAGACATTTGCTTACATGACTACTTTTGGGGAGTGTGACATGTAGTATACACAAACTGTGCAGTGAATAATTCTCCACTGAACATATGAGTAAATCTTCATCACCCACACCACTGCATTTCTAAACTGGAGTTGTTCTGGTGATTTATAGTTATTGTGCATTACTCTCTGTCCCATTATAATCCTGTATATTATGTATAAAGATTATATCAGAGCTTCCACAGCATCCAAAATCATACTGATGTCATGCTGGCAGAGTGGACGCAAGGGAGGTGTTGAAGGGTGTGAGTGCTAGTTCCCACACACTGTAAGCAGTAGGGAAGGGTGAGAAATTATTTACACCAGCTCCAAGATCACAATAATTTTTCTTCCAATATTGGTAGTGGATAGATCCATACTCCAGGTCTCCTCCCTTTGAAGCACTGACATAGAGAATGTAAAAATCACAGAAGTTTGAATGCGGGCACAAAACTGCTTAACTCTCATCCAAGAACAAAACTACATCTGACTCTGTCCATGGAGTGGGGTTCCTCTTGTTGTACAGTTCCAAACATACCACAGAGAGACATGAAGAGTGAAAATACAAAACATAGTAGATATATGTATCATCTTTCCTTCTGTCTCAAGCCTAGGAAGCTGTTTTAAACCAGAGTGGATGAATTTCCTCCCTTTCCTCTCCCCCTGCTTTTGTCTCAAGCCTGGGAAGCCATTTAAAACCAGAGTGGATGAATTTCCTCCCTTTCTTCTCCCCTTGCTTCTGTCTCAAGCTTGGGTAGCTGTTTTAAACCCGAGTGGATGAATTTCCTCCCTTCCCTCTCCCCCTGCTTCTGTCTCAAGCCTGGGAAGCTGTTTTAACCTGAGTGGATGAATTTCCTCCCTTTCCTCTCCCCCTGCTTCTGACTAGACTATTCTTATACCATTTTTCATCAACTTCATCCAACCAAGGTCCCTTCTACTGCTTCATTCTAGCTTTACATATAAAAAGGCCAGCTTCATCGCTCATTAAAGTTTTGTAATCAAAGCTAGTACACATCTGAATACTAGATGTAGAGGGCCATCAATGGAAAAGGTTTATTCACTTACACAGGGCCAGCCTGCCATTAGAAAGAGTCAATCAACTAACTCTGGGTGTAAATGCCACAGGATAGCAAGAGCTATCTTGACATTTCTTCTGATTGTCCACATCCCAGCCATTCTATCTTGCTGGAGAACAAACAGTGTTTGGGGAGTGTAACTCTTCTTGTTCTGCATCAACTAAACTAGCCTGCTGGTCATGAGTGCAGCATTCCATCACCACTGTTGCAAGTTAACCCCCCCCCCCCCACACACACACACACACACAGTGTGTGAGAGAGACTAGTTGTGAGTGCTTTGTAGTATAATGCGCAAATTTCTACCACAATTTGACACTGTCTTCTGTGTCACTGAACAAAGAAAGCCTCCGATTTTAATTCCATCCAAAAAAACTTTGCCCCAGTAGCCAAGGAGCTACAGTCACTTTGACCAATGTTTGGTCAAACTTGCTCTGGCCACAAGCCAACATTTTATCAGAAGTGAGAGACTAGACATCGAAATTGGGTCCTTCCTTCAATGGAGATGATGGGATTTGTCATGTGGGAAGCACACAGGTGATTTTTTAATTTATTCCAACTTCCTCCCCACTCCACAGACCTGCACTGCTTTCTCTTGATTTCCCTAAAGAAGACAGTGAATCCTGATGTGAACAACAATGCTTAACAGCCTTGTTGTTAAATGAACGAGTCTCCTACACATTGTGAGGAATAAGACATGTCTTTCACACTCTGCGGTTACAATGTCACTGGAAGTGTCTGATTCGCTTCCAAGTGCTATTAAAGAATTGACAACTTAATGGTGAGATTGATACTGTGACAGTCTGGTCACGTATTTCCTTGCACATCCTAACAACTCTCTTCCAAGCTGCTGATACAATGTCAGCAGAGGTGGCTCAGATAAGAAGTTAACATCAACACCCACACACCCCAACACATATCCAAGAAACCATAAAGATAGGAGGCTATATTATTCACTTTACAATGTCACTTCTTTTGCTCACCCCACAAAAATAGGGGCTATATTTTGTGAAGGCAATAAAACTGCTAAGGACCTAGCCTTTGAATGGAAATGCTCTGGCAAATATTCTAAATGTTTAGTTCAATAGCCCCATGTATCAGAATTTTTCCCACAAAAGAGCTAATGTTTTGCAGATTATCAATTACAGCTTAATTCTGTGTGGTGCTCAATGACTTTACTAATAGCACAGGGCAGGGTGCACTGGGTGACATCGTGAGGTAATACTCAATTGGGCAGTCATTCACTGTCTCAAGATCCTGTGGTTCACCTGCTACAGCCATTGGTGGAGATGGGATGCTGGTCAGGCTGGGAAAGAGGTGTGGCATGGCAGTCATAGATTCTTCCTTTTTCCCAGTGGGGTGGAAGGGAGAACAAGGGTGTTTGTCAGTATACCAGGATATTCTTCTGAACTGGAGAGGGGTAGTCCAGCTGGAAAGAGTGGGTAGTCAAAAGTCCTTGTTCACAGAGTGCCAAATACCAATCTTGTGGTGGGGGGAGGAATTGGCACCTGGCACTGCCTGCTGGTGCCATTGGGGCATCAGGCCAGACAGACATTTGGCAAAACGTAGTAACCACATCCCTCTCCTCTTATGATTTCTTACATTCATATTTATGCAGGGCCAGGGTGGAGAGTCCCAGGGACTCTCTTTATCCCAGTGCTGTGGAGAGGTAGTAAGACAGGATGCTTCCCTGTACCAGTGGCTCCCACTCACTGGAGCCTTGGACTAGCTGGCTGACTTGAAGAAACAACAGATATTAACCATAATAATAATAATAATAATAATAATCATCATCATCATCATCATCATCTTTATTTATACCCCACTACCATCTCCCCAAGGGACTCGGTGCGGCTTACATGAGGCCAAGCCCACAGTACATCAGTAAATTATTATTATTATTATTATTAACTTTATTTGTACCCCGCTAGCATCTCCCGAAGGACTCGATGCGGCTTACACGGGCCGAAGCCTCAAATACAATACAATAGAAAACATAACACAACAATAAACAAAGCAAATCAAACAGTTAAGCAAAATAACCACAATGACAATACATCAAGACACTATTAAAACTGGTTCGGCCAGCACAATGGGGTACAGGGTTAAAAGTGCTGAGATGGCAGGAGGAACGTAAGATTAAAAGTGCGGTGTGCAGCAACAATAGTTGTGCTAAAGTGCAACTAGGACTTGGGATGGGGATTCCTAATCTGCGAAGGCACATCGGAACAGCCAAGTTTTTAGGTTCCTTCTGAAAACTGCTAGAGTAGGGGCCTGACGAAGCTCTTTTGGAAGGGCATTCCAAAGTCGGGGGCCGCCACAGAGAAGGCCCTGTCCCGTGTCCCCACTAAGCGCGCTTGCGACGTAGGTGGGATCACGAGCAGGGCCTCCCCAGATGACCGGAGTGAGCGTGTGGGTTCGTAGATGGAGATGCGGTCACGCAGGTACAAAAGTAATAACAAAAACAATGCAAAACAATATAAATCACATAAACAAAAAAAAAACAATAACAGTAACACACAAGCACTTAAAAAACCTATGGCTGGGCCAAATGTAATAATTTAAAATTTAAAAAATAATGCTGGGCAAGAACAAGGTAGGATATAACTGGGATAGGTTTTTCAAAGTGAGATGAGGGAACGCAGCCAGTCCTAAATCAATGGTGAAGTGCATTTTGAGGGCATATTGCTGAGAGTTTTCCTTATTCTGGGAAGGCACACTGGAACAACCATGTTTTCAGGCTCCTCCTAAAGACTGCCAGAGTTGGGGCATGTCTGATGTCCTTGGGAAGTGAGTTCCAGAATCGGGGGGCTGCCACCGAGAAGGCCCTCTCCCTCGTCCCCACCAATCGCAATACCACCACTGGTGCTACTTCATCTTGGCCATTGCTCTTTTGATTCTTTCATTCTGCTGATTCCCTCTTTTCCCTTTCCTTATTGGCTGGGATTACCACTATAAGGGACCTCATCATAAATAAACAAATATGCAGAGAATATGAGCTTGTATAAGTGTAGTGGTTTGGACACTTAACTAGGACTCTAAAGATCAGAGTTGGAATCCCCACTTAGCCATGGAATTCCTCTGGGTGACCTTGGACAATTCACATTCTCTCAGCCTCAGAGGAAGGTATAGACACCCCCTCCACCCAGTGTTGCCAAGGAAATCCTTTGATAGGTTTTCATTAGGGTGCCCATGACTTAGAAATTACTTGAAGACACCTAACAAGAAGAAGGCATCGAAATTTTGTTATAAATTTTGGTTTGGCTCTAATAAAAAACCAGCTGACTTTGGGGGGTTTTATAAATTGAGGTAACTAGGATCAATATAAACAAATGCTTCCACACAACTTTTAACTCATTATGTTGAACACTGAATTATGGAATCAAGTTAGGCACAAACCTGTTGCTACTGTTTGCCAGAAGTACACATCTAGGTAAGTTGTCAAATGTGAAGAAGATTGCAATCTATAGTTGATGGGCTTGGTAAGTCAGAACCTCTCTTTGTATGCATGGGAGGGGATGGGCCCTCATCAAGAAATTACTTTAAGAAGAACCCAGAGCTCATGTGTATCACATGTTGGAAGTGATTCAAGATTACCGAAGTAGAAAAAGGCAACATGTATCAAAGAAAAAAGGAAGAGGAGTTGATTATGCGAGAGTTTAAACATCCTAAAACCTGCATTCATGTAAAACCCATCATCAAATAAAAAGATAGAAATCAATGCCATACGATTGAAAATAAATTGAGAGGATGGGGACTTCTGAATCTTGATGCAGTATATTACTTCTGATATCATAGTCTATATGCCTCTGAAAACTAGTTGCTAGGGAACACATGTAGGGGAATATTGCTGCATTCCTGTTCTGCTTGTAGATCTTCCACAGACATCTCATTGGCATCAAGGGAACAGAAGATTTGGCTAGATAGGGGTCATCTTCTGTTCTCAACATATTAGCTATGTTTTTCATGTTCTGTCTGTCACATCAAACTGTTGTTCTTTACTTTTCATGTGAGGCCTGTATTACTTTAATATAGTCCATAGAAATAGCCACAATATCTTGGGATGCATTCTCATATACATCTACATCAAGTGCTGTAAAGTTTCCTGGATTGTATCATTTAGTGCAACAGGGATCTGAGGGACGTGTTTAGTCCTTGATTGCCATCCAGTTTGAAGTGGAAAATGCCTTCCTGTACAAGGAAAAACAATATATTCTGAAGAATTCTTTATTATTTTCTATTTCAGGAGGCCTGTGAAATGAATTTTAATCTATGAATGAATTTTAAATTTACATCTTGTTAGTATTGGTGTTCTAATTTTGTCTCTACATTTTTACTACATGCATTTGTGCAGACCTTTATTTAATTTATGTATTTCAACAATGATGTACTCCATGTCAAGCCATTAGTAGAGGCAGAAAGCAAATAAATTGTTTTTGTTTTTGTTTTGTTTGTTTGGTCGTGTCAGAAGTTGCTTCTGGTGTGAGAGAATTGGCCGTCTGCAAGGACGTTGCCCAGGGGACGCCCAGATGATTTTGATGTTTTTATTATCCTTGTGGGAGGCTTCTCTCATGTCCCCACACAAGGAGCTGGAGCTGATAGAGGGAGCTCATCCACCTCTCCCCAGATTCGAACCTGCGACCTATCAGTCTTCAGTCCTGCTGGCACAAGGGTTTAACCCACTGCACCACAGGGGCCATAATAATAATAATAATAATAATAATAATAATAATAATAATAGTTATTATTATTGCTATTTATACTGTTCTAGAAACAAGACAGCATTCAGAGCTAGAATTTCCCTCCATTCTCCCTTTATATAAAGTACAAAATAGACCAGCCCATGTACAACTTCAATATGTAATCATATTGGCCATGTCGCGTAAGATAAGTCCACATGTGTGATCACATGTGTGATCACATTACATTTTCAAAGGTCCTTGTCCCCAAGAATCTTGCTGAATCCAAAGATAGTGGTCCTCAGCTTACATCAATTTCCCATGGTCATTTAAGCTGATGGAACCATGGGGATCTCAACATCTAATAATCCTTCTATCCAGAAATGCTAGGTTAACCTCATTTGTGACCAATGGAGCCATAGTCTTTATTATTACTAGGCAACTGCCCCGATCTCATCAGAGCATTTGGTCATCTTTCAATCAGGTTTAAGGGAAGGAAAGTACACAGATGGTGGAAAATATAGCAAACCTTCACTGATTACTTGCAAGGATTCTTATCTTCAAATTGTTCTATGTTGGAGGTAGCTTGCTTACCAAATAGGTATGCTATTAAGTCCCCTACTGCCCTCTACTGGACATATGTCCACCAGCTCTTCTCATATTGTCAATATAGCCTGTTGAAGAAATACTATATCTCGCTAGCATACATACAAGCCAAAACCAAACTCAGAGGATGAATAAACTTCCAAAGAAAATGGTCACAAAACAGATTGGATTTCCTAGTCCGAAGCACTGCTGTTGCAGATTCATCTCAATTCATTGCCACATTTGCCACTTTCCCAAGACAACACTATGAAAAATAACGTAGTGCAACATATAATTTCTTTGAAATCTGTCATGATCTCTCTTGTGATGATAGCTAAGAATTTATTATTTTTCCTCATCATGTTCACATTTCTTCAGGATTGAAATCTAAACTTGTTCCTAGCTCTACTCCTTAAATGTGAGCTAGTCAATAAACATGAGCATGCATTTAAAAACCTGGGAATTAAAAAAAAAACACCCTGAGATCAGGACTTTTCCAAGTTGTATGGAATAAAACTATACAACTGAGAATGGATGCAAATTTAATTTTGTTTGTTCTCATTCGTTTTAGAAATAAATTTCCAAAATTGCTGATTTTCTTCACGAATTTAACAAGAAGGAATGAATCTGAAAACATTAATAATGAAGAAAAAGCGAAACTGACATTTTTTTTTCACTCAGACAAGGACTTTGTGTTTTTATGTAATTGGAATCTGGTCTTGAATTATATGTATGTGAAACTTAATAAATTACAATTCATTTTTATATTCCCTAGGTTTCTCCTCTATATAGGCAAGTGCAACATGCTGGAAATCATGGTGCCTATTCAATTTAGTTGGTGCACATGGTATAGAATTTCATCCATTTCATTTTTGCAAAGAATTTATCAAAGTTTGTATACTCTCTTCATATCTAATGCAGAATTAATGTAATATTTTTTAATTTTTGGATGTGAACTAACTGCTTCAACAAAAATAAATAACAGAACCTGCCAGATGTTGTTCTTCCATAAATGCCTATCAGCAGGACCACCTTCAGGCTTGGAACAAGTTGCTGGGGAAGGACACAGTGAATAAGATCTTCAGGATTTTTTTTCTGTGTGTGTGTCAGGAGTTACTTGAGAAACTGTAAGTCACTTCTGGTGTGAGAGAATTGGCTGTCTGCAAGGACATTTACAATCCTGTGGGAGGCTTCTCTCATATTCCTGTATGAGAAGCTGGAGTTGACAGATGGAGCTCACCCCACTCCCAGATTCGAACCGTTGACCTTTCATTTAGCAGTCTACCGACACAAAGGTTTAATCCATTGAACCACTAGGGGCCCCTATCTTCAGGATCATTGCATGGGATGTTTAGGAAGATACGCAGGACTAGAACAAGAAGCATTGCTGCACTTTAAGACATCATTTTCTTGCTTTATGTAATTTAAGGACACAATACATTAGTAACATGTTTTCAAAAGGAAGCCACAAATAATTTAATTAATTTTTTTTCTCACTGCAAGAAAGTGTTTGAAATCTGCTCAATTTTTGCAGACTATTCACAGTTAAGGAATTATTTTACACAAAAATTTCATGTTTTTTTCTTTATTGCAAAAGCTGAATTTCAGCACAGGAAATTTTATTTATGCATCAAAGTTGGTGGGGTTTTTTTAGGGGGGAAGGTGTATGCTTTTACCTGGTGAAAAATCCTAGAATAATAAAATCATAGAGTTGGAAGAGACTGCGTTGGCCATCTAGTCCAACCCCACTGCCAAGAAGCAGGAACATGAGAATTTTGTGTAGAATATATTGCAGAAACTTTCATGACTGGAATCACTGGGTTGTTGTAGGTTTTTCGAGCTGTATGGCCATGTTCTAGAAGCATTCTCTCCTGACATTTTGCCTGCATCTGTGGCAAGCATCCTCAGAGGTTGTGAGGTTCTTTCTCCCACCCTGGACCTTCCACAGATATATAAACCCAATTGTCCTAGTTTCCAACAAATCTCACAAATCTCTTGAAGATAAGATGTGCTTTGACCCAGAGCTTATAAATGCTATCTTTTCTACATACATGGTGACTTCTTGACACTATCATCTCACCAAAAGAACATAACTCAATATTCTGGACTCCTTGTTCAGATATGCAAGGAAAAACACATGTTCCCTCTTTGCCTACGAATCAGTTTGTGTAGTCTCACCCAAGTTTTCACATCTGCAAAGCCAAATTTTGTACAAATGGTATGACCTTATTGTATGGACTTTTAACAATTAGAAGAGCTGAATAGAGCATTTGCATCTATTTGATCAATCAGCCAGTCCTTCTGTGCTTGTTCTATGTGGAGACTCTGCTTCACAAAAGGGGAAAACATGAATTTTGCACAGCAACATTTTGCACAAATTACGATGAGGAAGGTGGTTGTTTCAATCTTGTGCTGGAGGTGAAAAAACAGAGGCTAACTAGCTTTCATCTAGCTGTCTCAGCATGTTGGGGAGACTCTCTAATTGATATGAGTAATTTAATCAGTTTTCTTCATATCCCTATTCTCTTTTGAATGTAATGCAATGTAAATCTTTCAATGTGCAGCTATAGATAAGGTAAAGGACACCAGTTTAAATATTTTTAGTGTCAATTTGAGCACAGGATGTCCTGAAAGTCCCCATACATAGGAAAAAATTATCAAACTGTTATTTATCATATTTTTATTTTTTTTAAAGTGGAAGAGTTATGTAAAATTTTGTAATGAATATTTTGCAAATTATAGTACAGACCCTTTGTGTGATAACATTTGGGGCACACACTCTATATATCTGTCTGTTGTTCTTAGCTCCCGTTCTAAAAGATGTCCAACAATTAAGAATCAACAGTGGCTAGGAAGTACAGCAGAAGAGTCATGGCTTTCAAGACCTGTCTGAAGATAAGAGCTAAACTATATAGGTTAGTCCTATCTAGGGTGCATCAGCACTGTAGAATTAATGTAGTTTCACACCACTTTAATTGCCATGGCTCATGGCTAATTGAGTTATGGGAGCTGCAGCTTTAAAATGTATTTAGTAGGCCTGGGTAACAACGCAAAAATTTGTTTCTAAAATCGATTTGTAATTGGGGTGTTTTTTTGTTTCGATATTTAAAATAATTACAAAATTTTCCAAAAAAAAGTTCGGTATTTACGAAATTTCGTAAATATTTACAAAACATTTTGTAAAGATGGCGCCCTTTTTTTTCAATATTTTTAAAATATTTTTTAAATTTAATTATTAATTTAGTAGAATAGGGAGGAGAAATTATTATTGAGGGAAGGCAGGCACTCTCTCTGGCGGGCCCTCTCGCTCGCCGCTCGCCGCTCGCTCGCCGCTCGCCCTCGCCCTTTCGCTCACCGCTCGCCCTCTCGCTCGCCCTCTCGCTCGCCCTCTCGCTCGCCCTCTCACTCGCCGCTCGCCCTCGCCCTCTCGCTCGCCGCTCGCCCTCTCGCTCGCTCGCCCTCTCGCTTGCTCAGCCGGCGCCGAGAGAGGAGAGCTCCCAGCAAGCCAGGTGGCCATCTTACGTATTTCTGAAATGGACGGAAATACAAATTTTTTTGGCGCCTGCCGTTTCGATATTTAAAAACACTTCCAGGTTTGAAAATAAGTTTTGTAATCGTTTCGTAATTCAAAAATTAACTAATTTTTTAACAAATTACGAATTAACGAAACGAATTGACCAACCCTAGTATTTAGCCCTCTCGGTCGAATATTGCTGGTGCCTCACACCAATGTACAACTCCAGGATTTCATATCACTGAATCCTGGAAGTTAAAGTGATAACAAATTGCATTAATTCTATGGTGTAGATGCACTCTTAGACTCAACTGATTTCTCCACTTGAATCAACTGTTGACTGCTATATTAGAGACAATTTAATAAGCCTTCTCTAGTTGGAAATAACAAAATGATTCAGGGTCAGGTGTACATGATCATTCCAATTTTTTTTTCAAAAATTAGAATTTGCCAAAATTCAAACCAAAATAAAAAAAATATCCTAGATAATTTTGGTTTGTTGTTGGATATTGTGTTCTTCAGACTTAAGAAAAATCTGAGAATTCAAGCATTTTTTTTCTGAATTAGAATGTGCACCTTTTTCTTCACAGAGATTCTTTATCTTTAGCAGATATCTACCACATTGAAATTAAGTAAGATGTCTACCTCTCATTTCTGTAAGGACTCAAATATACCCATTGAACCTTTTTCATCTAAGAGGTTCTTTATCTTTAGCAGGTATTTTTCACATAGAAATCAAATCAAACAACTTCTTCTCATTTCAGTGGGGACTCAAATATACCTATTGAACTTGGAGAGAACCATCCAAATCTTGCTAGGCATTTCTAGGCGCTGCAGTTCCTCTAAAAATAACAATAATAACTGTGCAAGCTCTTGTTCATATTCAGTAAGAACTGAAGAAACACCCACAGGTTTTTGGTAGCTAAGGGATGAAAACCTAAATTGCCATTCTTCCATCTTATTGTTGGTTTCCTAGAGATATCTGGTTGTCCATCATGGAAAACAAGAAATAAATTAGATAGTAGGGCTGTGCAAAATTACCCTTAGTCCTCGTAAATCTGATCAAATTAGTTATATTAATACTTATGATGTGATATCCTACACATGGGCACGGCCTGTGGCAAAAACTTAAAAATCAAAACTTATCCAATATTTTTTGTTTGAATTTTGTAAACCTCTGAAGCCTCCCAAAGTCAGTTTTATTTTCAGCTAAGCAAGCAAAGCCAAGCCAAAATGTCTGCCATTCCTCTTTTAATTAATGGCCTCTCACCATTAGGAAAGAGAAACAGAAGGGGAAAAGAAGAGTTTGCTGGGAAAGAGACCGAGAAAGCACAGAATTCTGGGAAATGTAGTTTGGAAAGGCAAGGAGCCCTATTCCAGAGAATTCAAAAGGCCCAGCCCTAAACTACATTTCCCAGAATTCTGCTTTGCTTCAGAATAGGATAGGGGAGGAATTTGTCCCTCTGTAGCAGCAGACAGCCAGAGTTCCAATAAATTGTTGAGTCTGCAAAGAGGAGGACTGACTGATACTTCTGGTAAGTAAATCTCTGTGCTGGGCTGGGAAGAAATCCCTAAATAGAAATCCTATTGGTTAATATGAGAGACATTCAATGAGATAGGTGTTGTGGCTTAAAAAAACCTTTTTGTCAAAACTTTTTTAAAAATCCCTAAAATTAGTAGATGTATGAATATTTCTGAAAGCTGGGGTGAATGATCCCCTGATTTCTTGGGTCATTGTACTGAAAATTCAAGGAGACAGTTGTAGTTTTTTAAAAAATGTTGTTTATAAAATCTTTGAAAATTCCCCAAAAATCTGTGGATAAGTGAAATGCTCTGAAACTTGTTGAGCTAACAGTGGTAAATATGTTCTACCGTTATAGCAAGAGCCCCCTGAAATTAACCCACCTGCGCAATTACTATAATGAAAAAGTATCAAAATTTCATTACTTTCATTATAGTAACAATTTTTTACTAATGATACTTTAGAAATGAAATGCCGGTGCCCTCTAATTTTGTAATGAGTTTTGAAACATTTTCTTCATCAATCACACAGCCCTATTAGATACAACTTTGACTTTATATTAAAGAACATGTTCCTAATGTATGTTTTGAGAAATGTCCATGTGCTTATAAAAGCTCTTTCACTTTCTTCAAAATTCTTCAAATGTTCCACTTGAAAAGAACCCTTGAAATGACTTCAGATTTTGCTTTAGGCAGAGTTTCGGTGGCTTTTTCATGATGCCAAAACAGCTATTATTTTGCAGTGCGATATCTTCCTGGGGTTTATTTCCTTCTCTCTATTTTTTTGAGCTGTAGCCCAGATATCTAAAGTAACTGAGTAATACCACCCACAAAATTTTCCTTGCTCAGTCATTTTCATGAATTTTCATATAAAGAGATATTATATACAACAGTTTGCAGCTCTGTTTCACACCAACATGGTTCCTATTTCCTTGCTCTAATTTTAAACATGGCTTAACTAATTTGTATTGAAAGACGTTCTCTGCTATTAGTCTGGACCACAGTCACAAAACAAGAGAAGCAAGAAATACTGGTTGAACTGATCTACAAAACCATAATTCCTGGCTCCAATTGCATAGGTATGGGGTACAAAACATTCTTCCAGTTTCCCCCAAATATATTCCATATTGTAGGCAAAGGCTGAATTGCCCAAGAAAGAGACTGAAAGTGTACACTATTCAATCTGCACCCATTTGCTGGTCAACAGCTAGTACTATTCACATTAGTGAGATCATTTCGTCATTAGTAACTCTGGGTAGTGCTACTCAGAGAGGTAAGTTTTTGAATCCACAAGAACTGAATAATGTTATTGATAATAGGTGACTTGGGGATCTGTCACCTTAAATAAAAGTCAACATGGTTGCAGTTTACCAAAATTCTGAGCTGAATCCTATTGGTTAGCTCCAGTTAGAACACAACACAACCATTGAATAGTGAGTAGCACATAAATAAATCAATTGATTGGATTAGTTTACTCTATTTGGAACAATAAGACTAAGACATATACTTATTAGATGAGATCCTACATCGAGATTGTGTACCACAAATCCCTGTTCATGGAGTTAAGACAACACTACAAAACAGTATTGAATGGTGACACTGCAAAACTGAATGCACATTCGAATGACTCACTGAATGTATATGCATATGCCCAATGTCACTTACATGGAACTCTGCTTTCATAAATGAAATGAATGCAGATGTTCTACATTGGACAAAATGCTTAGTAGTTTCCATAGTGGAATTAGTATTCTGGCCTATGTAAAAAGAATGGGAAAGACAGTGATGTTCATTTAATTGGTCAGATGCCTTATATAGAAATTATGGGATTTCTATTTCAATGCATTGTGTTTTCATTTTTGCCAGTCCGCCAGTATTGTTCTTGTGGAAGAAAGCACCTATCTTGGGTTAGCTAGCAAATGTCTAAACAATTCTGCATAATCAGCAGCAGTGACCATCACCAAGAGCTGGCCTGCTCATCTGCTCACCTGGATAATTGATGCTGGCAACATTTAGTCTTTTGAAAGCTTGGAAAAACAAATGTAACTTGTCAAGATGCCATTACAGCAATGAGGCTCTACAGATCTATCTTTTTTTTCAGTTCTGCACATTGTCGTTTATTCAAGACTTTTCACTGTCAAAACATGGGGCCATACAACTGATTTAATGGAATTTATTTATTGATAGGATACGTAATTTCTATGTAAATAATGATGTAACCCTCTAGAGGGTGGGCTACATATACTGTTTCCAGCTACAGATTTTTACACCGTTTTGGATACTGCCTTTGTAGCTGGCGTTGTAGCTTGCAGAAAAAACGTGTCTCCAATTCCAGCATTAGCTAGAGTGAGGCCTAAATTATTGCTCTGTTTTCCTGTTTGGGCCCTGCCACACGCCAGGGAAGAATAAAATCTTGCTAACAAGGTGGAGATTTGGACTGAAAGAGACAGCACACATATGCTATCCTGTATCTCTCATGTTGCTAGAAACTGTTCACAATTCTGATTAAATAGCTTTGAGGTATGGATTTCTAAAGGCATCAGGATTTTTTTCCTTTTTATTGTTGCTAAGGGAGCCATGCTCAGCGAAGAGGTTCTGTGCATATGGGTGTTGAAAAGCAGAGAACTGGGCTGCCTTAAATTTACATAGACACTTACATCCTTTGGTCAAACCTCACCTGGAATACTGTGTCCAGTTTTGGGCAGCATAATTCAAGAAAGATATTGAAAAGTTGGAACATGTCCAGCGGAGGGCACCCAAAATGATGAAAAGGTTTGGAAACCACACCATGCAATTAGCAGCTTAAGGACTGAGTATGTTTAGCTGAGAGAAAATAAGGCTGGAGGAGACATGATACTTTGGTTGACATATTGAAGATGGAGCAATTGTGGTTTTTGCTGCTTCAGAAACTAGGACATGGAACAATGGAGTCAAACTTCAGGTAAAGAGATTTCTGCAGACTATTAGGAAGAATGCTCTGTTGGAAAGAACTGTTCAACAGTGCAATATGCTGCCTTGCGACCTCTTCACACTGGCCACTGGAATTCTCACACATCATGGCAAATCCAGTGACCACTGTCAGGGGCCATGGGGAACCTGTCACCCCATGCCCCACATTGTCCTTTTCTCCAAGACAACATGGGAAGCATCCCATGTTGCTGCAGTGGCAGCATCTTCCACTTCATTGCCCCTTTAAGCATGGAGCCCCACCAGAAGTAGTAGTACATCATGTAATGGGAGCCAGCAGACTCCATGCTTAAAGGGGTGGTGAAGTGGAGCATGCCACCAACTTTTCCCCTGTCTGATGAGGTAATTAGAATGTGTTAGTCTCTCCTTCATTGTTTTTTAAACAGAAACTGTATGGCCATCAGTTTGGAGTGCTTTAATTGTATATTTCTCCATGGTAGGGAGTTGGACTGGATGGCTCTTGTGGGCTCTTTCAATTCTATGATTATATATAAGGAGGAATGAATTTCCAATTGCAGTTTCTCTCAGGCTAGAATCCTGTTGATTATATCTTCTGGCATAGTCAGGGATTGTGACAGTGTATAGATTGGAATGTTCTGCTGAAAGAGTCATCCAGTACTTACTTGTGTAGTTTTCCCTGAACTGTATGAAGTTATGGTGTGGTGTGATGTGATGTGCGAAGGAACTGGCACAGCCCTTTCTCCCCCAACATTGAGTCCAGGCTCCAGTATGCTTGGGAATGTTCTAGTTGCCTTTGGATACCTTGGGAAGGAAAAGTATCCTTATTCTGATAGTAGAGACTGTATCTTCCTTTTATGTCTAGAAGCAGCAAATTCCCCAAGAAATAAGATATAGTAAGGAAAACGGTTTCCTGTGGACCATTCAAGGAAGTCCAGAGCATAAATAGGTAATCAAGGAAGTTTGATGAAGATGAGCAGAGGCGTAGAAGCAATGTCACAACCATTCCTAAATTCATCACAAGAAGATAGTTGTCTAATAATCCAAGTTTAAAAATAGAAATGTAAAATTATGCAAGTCTAGATGCCTAAACATTAGGAAGAATTGTCTGACCTGGAATATGTTGCCTTGGAATATGGTGGAGTCCCCTTCTTTGAAAGTTTGTAAACAGAGTCTGGATGACCATCTGTTCAGAATGCTTCGATTATGAAGTCCTGCATGGCAGGGGTTGGCCTGGACTATTCCAGTGGTTCCTTCCAGCTCTATGTTTCTATGTGGTGGGGAAGCATGTTCATTCCTCTTTTCATTAATGATTACAGACATTTTTGAATTGAAACCAACAGATAATTAAATGTAAAAATTATTAAGCGGAAAAAGCTGGTGATTGTGATTTGGCACCATAAACATGGCTGATTGAAAGACAGAATTATAAGAGTGAATCATTCAAAACCCCTCTCTGCCTCAAGTTACAAGCATATTTGTTTTGCTTTGCTCTACATTTTTTTTTAATGCTAATGTGGAAGCAATAACTACAAAAGTTGCAGTCAATGGACAAGTAGATGTGATGGGATGGAGACTATAACCTGCAGACATTTCTTCCAGGTTAGGAAAACTCCACCCACCAATAGGAATTAAGAAAAATTATTGGCTTTCAAATTGATTTGAACAATTTATTTCCAATAGAGATGTACAAGAAAGAGCAAATGATGACAAAGAGTGGAACAGAATTGTGTTTGATCCATTGTCTGCATGAATTATGAAGAAACCAGGGAATTAAAAAAGGGATTTTGCATTGAATATGGAAGTACCTTGGAGTTTAATATAACATTAATTTACAGCAACCATATGGTGAAAAACAAAATATAGAAATAGCCTATTATAAAAGGAGTAGATATTTTGCCTATCTAAGAACAGCCTCAAGGGAGATTATACTAAGAAGTCTATAAAGATGACACTAGTCAAATTTTCCTCCCAGACGAGCAGAAAACAAGTACATTCAGATTTTTCTTTCCTTCTTTCCCACCCCACCCTGCCTTTAGGGAAAACTAGGTGTGTGTTTTTATATTATCCTGAAGGCTTAGGTTGCCTTTTCATTAAGTAGTATGATTGGCATAAGTTTGGGGAAACCTTCTTGCAAGGCTTAATTCTATACTCTCAGGACAATACTAATATTTTCCAAATGCTACAGCTGGCATCATCTTTCTCAGTTAGCTAAGAGTTGTCCATTGTATTGGCTAGTCACCAGATTTATGGTCCTTCCCAAGCAGACGGAAATGCTCATTTTTTTCCAGTTTTCCAAATGGTAATAAAACATTTGTCATTGATCTTAGTTCCAACATCCCTTGTGAGTCTGACACAAGCCAAACCTCCTCAACAGTTATCGAAATTGTGATGTATTTTAAAAGTCTAAATCTTCTTTCAGACAAATATAAAGTGCTGTTGTATTGGACCCAAGAATCCAACACATAATAGGGATATTTCAAAACATCACAAAGGGGTAAAACTTTATGTGGTTTTACAGTAAAGATGGGCAAAGTGTGTCCCCACAGAAATACGCATCCCTCCCACTCACTGCTTTGAAACATCCAGATCCCTCAAACTACAAAGTAACCCTTTTCTGGTCTGAAAATAAAGAATAGATGAATGACCTTTTCCTTGCTCTCCAAGAGAACCTCTACCCTTTCAAATAGGTAGGAGTCCTGCCCCTCAAAAGTTGAAAATAACTTTAAACCTCAGGTCACTTCCAGGAGGTTTTTTTTTTGGGGGGGGGAGGCTTTTTGAAGGGGGGCAATTTTGACAATCTTCTAACTCATCCAAAAATCTTGGGGAGGAATATTTTTCCCTACTTTTGACCATTCCTATTTCCTATTTTACAGAGACATCTGGTCTGGACATGATGTAACCATTGTTTTTGTACTTCAATTCATCCATCTCTTTATTTATAACACCAAGCAGCCATGGTAAAGGACCCTTAACTTATCCCCTCCAGAAATGCTTGTATGAATGTAGGCATGGGGAAGAGTAAGTGTAGCTTTAGCCTGCACATTGGGATCCAAGCTGCTTTACAAAATAGAATTACAATGAAAATACATGTGATTAAAAACAAACAGAATTTTGAGATCAAGGTCAGTCTATTGGAATAACTCATCAACAAAATTCCAGCCATGAACAGTGACTGGAGACATAGAAATGCAGCTTTCTTTCTATCTAAAAAGTGTCTGATCAGATATTGAAACTAGGGTGAGGATACCAGGATCATTAAGCAAAACAATAGAAAAGTCAAAAAGTGAATGCAGATCCAGCAGAATGACTTCAGACTGATCAACAGTGATACCTGAATGTTTTCAATTGTGTCCTCTTCTTGAAGGTGAAGTGTGGGGTCCAATCCCAGAACCCTAACAAATGAGAACGTGAAAAGGCTCACATAAAAACACATTTTAAAATAAACTGAGCATTGCAATCCTGAAAAAGCTGTGGGTTACCCCCATTGCCAAATGAATTGTGACACCAATGTTTAGCTGCCACAGTCATTACTGATTAGGGTTTCCCTCAGGTCTTTTCTACAGTCTTCAGGGTAAGTAACATCAGGGTGAGAGGATGATCTTGAGTGTTTCCTGCATCTAGGCAAATGTGGGCAATGCCATTCGATGACATGTGATGAGGCGAGAGCCAGCATGATGCAGTGGTTTGAATATTGGACTCAAACCCCAGGAATTAAATTCTTACTCATGCATGGAAACTGCTTGTGTGACCTCAGATAAGTCATATTCTCTTAGTCTCATAGGAAGGCTATGGCAATCCCTGTCTGAAAAAAATCTTGCCAAGAAAACATTATGATGGGGTCTTCTTACATTCAAAACAACTTGCAGGCAATACAACAAGAACAACAATTCCAATTAATGACATCACCAGGGACTGTGTATTCTAATCTCTCTCTTGCAAAATCCTCCTAGCACCATAAGGAATTGTCATTAGGCCACTTCTTAAGCCATGGATTTTTGGGGATAGTCCTGACCTAGCAATCCTATTGCTGATCAGCCTGCAAGAAAGCCAGCTCACCTTCCAGTATTTTTTTAAAAATGTGGCCCAGTTATCCCCTGAGTTTCTCACATCAGAATATAAAGTTCCTCCTAACAGAATGGGGAAGATTCTGTTAGGAATGTAATCAGTAGGGCTGGGCAGTTTCGTTTCGTTAATTCGTAATTCGTTAATAATTCGTTATTTTTTTCAATTACAAAACGATAACGAACCATTCTGGAGCAATTATTAAAAAAAACGAATTTTCAAAAACGTTTTGTAAATGCTTCGTATTTCGATATTGTATTCGTTTCGTTGTTGTTTTGAGGTCGTTTCGTTATTATTTCTGCATGTCTGGGCCAGTTTTATGGTTTAATTAGTGAAAAAAAAATAATATCACACCAACAGTCAACAACAGAGGGAGAGGGAAGCTTCAGAAGGTTTTGGAGGTTTTTTAGCGTATTTTGCGGTCGCGTCCGCCATTAACGAATCGATTCGTTATTGGTTCGGAAATCGATTCGTTAATTTTTTACCATTTACGAAATTTCGTAAATATCGAACTTTTTAAAAGGAAAATTTTATAATTATTTTAAATATCGAAACAAAAAAAAACCCAAAATACAAATCGATTTTAGAAACAAATTTTTCCAGGCCTAGTAATCGGATCACTTCCTGGGTAGATGGTGGTAATTTGGTATATGTAAGGCAAGAGGTCAAAACCTTTCTCTATAAAAATAAGTCAGTTCACATCCAAATTATACACACACACACATGCACAGACACCAACAGATTATCAAATGGTGAAGCTTTTCCATAAATGAATGTTCATACTCTAAAGCAGTGATACCTAAACTATAGTCCTCCAGGTGTTTTGGACTTCCAATGCCCTGCATCATCAGCCTTGGCACATGATCAGGGATTTGGGGAGCTGAAGTCGAAGGCACCTTCTACACTGCCATATAATCCAGATTATCAAAGCTGATAATTCACATTATTTGCTTTGAACTGTATCACATGAATCTACACTGCCATATAATCCAGTTCAAAGCAGATAATTTGGATTTTATTTGTCAGTGTATCAGGGGCCCAAATCATCTTGCAGACCAGAGTTTGGGAAACACTAATCTAAAGGGTTTTAGTGTGTTGAACTTCTGTGGCTACACAGCTTTTAAATGCACAAATCCCTTGTTGTCCCATAGAGCCAACACCAAGTCATGAAAAAAAAAAAACCCTCAATTTTCTATGAGATAGAAACTAATAATGTTTCAGTATTTCTTGTGTATATTGTTCTTATATTGGCAATACTATGTTTAGTAGAATATAGACATGGTATATCAGATGGGTATATGAAAGCAGATTTAAGATTTACCACAACCATGATTCAAATGCCATTAAAATCAGATTAAAATGTTAAAATAACATTTTCCTAGAGCACTTGTTCTGGTTAAGAAACCACAAAAGAGTAGCAACATAATAAGTATAGCAATGGTATCAGCACACATCAGTCACTCTCCTTTTACTTTTTAGCAAAAGGGATATTAGCCTTTGACACAAAATATATCCATTTAAATGCTTGCAAGAGAAACAGGCCCCGCATGGTAACCCCCACAAATGGTGTTTAGGCAGCCAGTGAGAACATTCTAATTCTGCTTGGCTTTTAACAGTTTTCAGATCCAAAGGTTTGGCTCAGCTCCTTTTCACTTTAAGGCTTTAGCTTTCATTTTTATTATTTGACACTGTTTTATTCTTTCATGTAAACTACTCTGAAAGCCCTTGATTCAGCTGAAAAAGCAGTACCAAATGCTTCAAATAAATCAATGTACATTTAATGCAATCTCCCCCTTTCAACGCTAGCATGAGTGAATGAACGTTCACTAAGAAACTACAGAGGAATTACAGGGGTTGACCCTGAAGGAATGCTGTTGTCATTTACAAAGTGTGCCTAATCTCACATTTTAGTAGATGAGGACACCAGGATGCATGAATCAGGATACAGCCTACACAGCTAGTAGGCTGCCAGGAAAGAGGAGGACAAATCTGCATCACATATATATATGAGAATCAAAGTTTGAGGGAAAAATGCAGTATATACCCATGTATTTTTTTTAAAAAAAATGACAAAAAAAAAAAAACACCCCAAGGTCTACTTATCCACAGGTTAAGGTAAATTGAGAAGAACCAATCCCCTCTATTCTCTTTGGCAGTACTGCTTCTTACCTAGATAGAGAAATAGTGGCAGATCTTTGGCAAGGAGAGTGGAGGGGGTTGATTGATGCTTTTTTGGGTGGTGGAGGATCTCCTAGGACAATGTTAGCTCTTGCCATAATCAGTCCTTGGAGAAATCAGAAAAAGGCTGAATCTCCTTCATTTGTGCTGGTGGCTCTTTGGTGTTTTGCTGTTGCGGTGGAGAGATGAGAAGGGGAAAGGTGAAACGGTGGTGGTGGGCTGGAATTGGTGACTCTTGGTACTTTGCTGCCAGGAAGTGGTTGAGATAATCTGAAAAAAGTCTGAAGCTTCTCTGGTCTTTCCTTCTTTGACACTTTACCAACTGAGAGTGAGGGGAGTTAGAACGGGGTGGAAGAACTTGGAAAAAACAACATTCATTTTATCTGTATGTGTTACCTTTCTTTGCCTGGACAAGCTAGAACGTGTCAAGAGGAGGGCAACCAAAACAATCAAGAATCTGGAGAACAAGCCTTATGAAGAGCAGCTTAAAGAGCTGGGCATGTTTAGCCTGCAGAAGAGAAGGTTGAGAGGAGACATTATGGCCATGTGAGGGGAAGTCATAGGG
This sequence comes from Anolis sagrei, assembly GCF_037176765.1. NCBI lineage: Eukaryota > Metazoa > Chordata > Lepidosauria > Squamata > Anolidae > Anolis > Anolis sagrei. The sequence goes on from NC_090024.1 coordinate 24,147,745, forward strand.
AGGAGGGAGCAAGCTTGTTTTCTGCTGCCCTGGAGACTAGGACACCAAACAATGGCTTCAAATTACAGGAAAGGAGATTCCACCTGAAAATTAGGAAGAACTTCCTGACTGTGAGAGCTGTTCAGCAGTGGAATTCTCTGCCCCAAAGTGTGGTGGAGGCTCCTTCTTTGGAGGCTTTTAAGCAGAGCCTGGATGGCCACCTGTCAGAGGTGCTTTGAATACGATTGTCCTGCTTCTTGGCAGGGGATTAGACTGGATGGCCCATAAGGTCTCTTCCAACTCTATGATTCTATGAGGTCCATAATAAACTTGATATTTGATATTGAAGTTTTCCCCGATTAAAAAAGAGAAAAGAATGCAGAGTGGGTGGGGACTGCACTCACTCATGTGATTCTCAGAATGTGGGATAGAATGGGAGAAGGCCAGAGAACATAAAGCAGGTGATGGGATTTGTAAAACAAAATTATGTCTTTTAAAACAGAAGGAGATGATAAGCTTTGTTAAGCAGATGATACCCCCACCCCTTTCTGCAATGCATATGATGATGTCCTAATCACTTTCTGGGCTGAGGATGGAGCTTATTCAGCATCTGTAACAGAAGGCAGACAGCTCTGGCTGAATTGGATCCTTACCTTTCGGTGTTGTCTCAGGAACTGCATAGTTTCCATATGAACAGGAAGTCTAGGGATCCAAACAAATCCATTTTTCCTCTGTACTTTGCAATGACCATTTCCTAAACCTGAAAATATCCACCCACATCAAGCCATCTGCACATGAGCTTGTTCTGGCTCAAGCCTTTAAGGCCAAAGCAGAAGCCTCACTAATTAGTCCTAAACAGTTCAGCTGTGTTCCTGTGGGAACTTGTCCCATCTAGAAAGCAGGCAAAAGCTGCTTCTAGTCAGCCGATGAGTGGTCAGTGGGAATAACCTAGGATGGCTGAGGGCTTTGGGGTATAAAACTCAAGGCTTGAAGTTGGCCCACTGCCTCTTTTGTCCTGCCTTATATGTTGTCTCTATTTATCTGTGCCTTATGGACTGCTATTGGATTATGATGTTTATTTTCCTGGTCCCTGGATCCCGCTCTATTGAGGCCCATGTGCTAATATGTTTAGGTTTAATTAGCTTTATTGTTTTTGGCCTGTTCATAGTTTTCCCAAATGTTCCACTGGTTCTTGTGTCTTTTATTCCTGTTCCTGGTTGCCTTGTAAATAAACCTCCTTCCTTAAGCAGCTGTGAATGAATTTTCCTCCAAATAGCCTCGTATACATGGCAGAGTTGTAGCACTATTATTCCTCTTTAACTACTATGGTGCCATCCTACAGGATCATAGGAATGGCAGTTATGGAAAGGACATTTAATTTTATGTTAAAGATCTCTAGTGCTTCACCAAACTGCTAATCCCAAGATTGTAGCGCTATAATTGTGCAATGTGAAAGGATTCCTAGGGTGATGATGATGATGACAAATTTATTACTGACCTCTCCCCACAGCTCAAGGAGGGACAAAACACTGCCAAAACAATATAAAGCACCACTAAATAAAGCACTACTAAAACATATACAACAAGATAGTAAGCATCGTCCATCCTAAATCATTGCTGATCCCTGTTCAGAAGAAGAATGGAGATAATGCCCAGAAATGGAAATGCAGACTGCTTTTGCTTGTTGCTGGTTACAATTAGACTTGTGCCCAAGGGGAGAAAAAAAAGATTTTCCCGATAACAAGGAAGAGCTCCATTTTAAAGATGATATAATACTTCAAATGTCTGGCTTTGGCAGTGAAGCTGAAAACATAGGGAAATTACTATTGGTAATTATGACACTTTTCTTAAAAAATGTACTAGACTTTATGTCTATTGCTAATTTAATGCTGTTGTGGTTGACTCAAGTAGCATGTTTTATTGAATTGAACATGTTCCACTGCCTTTGTGTTTGGCTTCAAAAGGTGCAGCTGAGGTGCCATATGCCAAGAAAATTTTGATTTTATAAACATGGTGCAGAGATGACGCTTGAGATAATATGGGGAGACAATATTCAGGGGTTGTGTGGACAGTGCAGAGAGATTTTTAGTCTACTTGTCTGGAGATAGAATAGGAGATTCCTGCCAATTCGATGAATAGCAGCAATGGAAAAAGAAGCACTCAGAAATAAGGCTGACAAAGAGTTGTCACTGAATTTTGGATATAAAGATGCTGAAAATAATAAACAGCTTTCCAGCATAAATTGTAACAAACCAGTTCATTTATCTAAACTTCTATTATGCTGCTATGAATACAGCACTCGACAGCTTTTAGGGGGGAAAAACACTTTTCTAAAGAAACACTGTTCGATGAAGAAATTCCCTAAGCAGGCCAATTCTCACCTTGAAATATGCATTTGTTTCCTGAGTGCAAGCATGATTTAGTTTAAATAGCTATCATTGTGCTATGGAAAGTGACAAAACCCAGCAATTCAGACTCAGACTTGATTTTAGCTCATACTGGGCATTGATTCAATACATAGAAAGAGACAGGAGATGAGTAGGTTGGTGGTTGATTTTTCTGAGATCCAAAACATGCCTGTGTTGACATTTCTATCTTTCAAAACAATGCAAATACATGATTTAAGGATGAACTGCATCACTCTACATCTCTGTGTTCCAAGGTTTCTGCAAATTTATATCACAGCTCTTATTAACTGTATTTCATGATATTCTACCAAAGTGCAGTCCAAAGGAGGGCTACTGATGTGTGTAAATAGGTCAGAAGATATGGGTTATGGAATGACATTAAAATATGGAATAGGGGTTACTAGAACATCAAAGCCTTCTGTGAGGTCAACCTCATGTTTTCCAAGGGTGTGTTGAGATGGTAACTGCTCAGGGGACAATGTTTAATAGGGTTGTATGATTGGGGTAAACTGTGATCCTTTTTGGTGTCCCAGATTTCAGAGGGGGCACCATTCCATTCTTTGGACCCTCCCAAACATGGGAGGTCAGATATCTATTTTCGATCTGGGAAGCCAAATATTTGTTTTTGATCCAGCCCACTGGTGGCAATGGGGTGGGGTGGGAGGGACTTTCCGGACTTCCCTTCCTGTCATTTTAGGCACTGTTTCTCCTTATATCCTCCATTAAGAACTGAATTAAAAGCACAAGAGTTAATATACCACTCTTTCTTGGGATCATTTGTCCTTATAGCCTTCATTAAGATCTGGATTAAAAGCATTAGAGTTAACATACCACTCTTTCTGTGATCCTTTCTCTTCTGTCTTTCAAGGAGACCTAAATTTAAATCAAGGGCTTAAGAACCCCCCCCCCCCACTTCCTGGGACTCTTTCCCTTCTATCTTTCAAGGAGACCTGGATTTAAGGAAGTGCTTAAGACAACACCCTTTCTTGGATCCTTTCTCTTCTTTCTGTCTTTCAAAGATTCCTGGATTTAAGGCAACAGCTTAAGAAACCCCCCTTCCTGGGATCCTTTCCCTTCTGTTTTTCAAGGTGACCTGGATATAAGGCAGGACTTAAGAAACCTCCCTTCCTGGGATCCTTCTTTTGTCTTTCAAGGTGACCTGGATTTAAGGCAAGTGCTTAAGATAACACCCTTTCTGGAATTCAGCCCTTTCTAGTGGCTGTCTCCCTCCCAACACTCTATGTGTAGCTAAAAGAAACTGAAAGCAGTTTTTCAGCAGCCATTGTTCTGTTGTGGTTAGAAAAAATGGTAGCGGAGCCCATGCCATTATGGGCAAGTGAACCAGCCCAGATAAATGAATCCGTGCACAACCCTAATGTTTAAATACTTGATTAAAAATTACAACCCCACCTAAGACCACCCCCCCCCAAAAGAACAAAACAAAACCCCTGAACCAAGGCCAAGCTCAGAGTGCAACTACACTGTATGCCTGATTCATTAACTGCCATGGCTCAATACTGTTGAATCCTGGGAACTTTTGGTGAGGCAGCAGCACTCTTTCTCAAAGAAGGCATCAGCACTGTCTTGCAAAGACTGAAAAATTAAAGTTCTTATTATTCCACATTGAGCTATAGCAGTTAAAGTGGTGTCAAACTGCATTAAACCTCCACCGTAGATGCACCACCAGTTGCTGCATGGTAAATGAATACAGACAGTCTTCCTTATCAACAGATTGTGCATCCATGGGTTCAACCATCCACAGCTTGAAAATATTCCTGAAACAACTTGTCTTTGCTGTAAGGGCCAGCAGTTACTCCTCTATTGAAAACAATGGGATTTGAGAATCCAAAGATTTTTATATCTATAGTGGAACCAAACCCCAGTAGATACCAAGAACCTGCTGTATTGCTATGCATCCTATTGAATCAATGTAGCCAATAATTGACTTTAGGATTTTGTCTGAAATGAAACAAGTCCCTCTTTGATTTTAAAGTTTCTCTTAAATATTTTTTTCCAAAATCACACATTTGGCACAACACATATGACATGTGTAAGTAATAATGCATTTAGTGGAAAAATGCACATACATTCCCATTAAAGCAAATAATGTCAAGAGTAAGTTGAGCCCCCAAGGGATTTTATTTTAGAAAAATGCCACCAACTGCTGATGCTTTGAGAGCATGGTTTTCATTTTCTCTTTTTAAAGACAAAAATGCCTCTTTCTTTTAAAGTTTGGCAAAGATATATAGCCAAACATGAGGCTTTTTGGTACAAAATTAAATTGGGATGAGGGTTTTACGGCCCCTTTTACAACCACAGCATATTGGAAAATGGGCTCTTACCAAAATACCAGTGAGAGAAAATAGGTGATTTGTTCCAGCTTTCCCTCTGGGAAGACATTCTTTACATGTGCTAATTGCTGTTAAGTTATATTCTTTTCCAATAAGGAACACAAGTGATTAGATGTAAGCAACGGCTGTGTTGGGGATCTTTTATTATGTACAGAGGCACATGAAAAACTGGGTCAACATTTTCATTAAGACCCGCCATTTCCATCAGTTTATAAGTGTGCCATAAACACTCTTGCCAAAATGCAGCTCTACATCTTAGATGGTATGTTTTTTCCAGTTAGTAAGAAGCTGTGTTATAGCAACTGAGCTGACAACAGATAGCATGGCTGTTCCACAAGAATAGTTATTTGCTTAATCCATAATTCACTCAAAGAGGAGAACATTTTGTGATTATGCAGCAGAGACCCGGTCCTGCAGATTTAAACCCCAGTTATTGTTCTGCCTCGGGTTTATGGATGTTTTTGAGCCAACTCGGTTACCCTTTCAGCATCTTCTTCGCTTTGCCTTGAAAGTGATAATGGCAATATAACAGCCACAAAACGGAGCCCTAGAGGATAGGTTATGAATATTTCACAGAGCAATATTAGCCCTTCAAATGTGGTTAGAGTACAGTCTTTCTCACTGAAATGGCCACAGCAAGGAATTTCCTTTGACTTCCTCTGCACCTAATAGAGAATTGATTGATTGAATGAAACCAAATTGATTCCAAAAATATTACACACACACACACATATTGCAATGCCACAGAAGTATATTCCTGTCAGCAGCTTATCATATCACTTAAAAAGAATTGCAAATTACTGTATCAAATTAGGGTGACTATTTTTCTTTAAAAAATGTTAATTAACAGCAGCCAATAAACAAATGGAATAACAAAAAGACGTTAAAATATATTTGTTCAGGGTCTGCTAAATGTTCCTTGGTTTCAGTTTTTAGATCTAAAGTAGCACTGTTAGGATTGCAGAGATTTTATTTAAATAAACATTCTATTAGTGTGTATGTGTACTTGTTTGTATACATATATACACACACACACATATCCCTTAAAGATACATGATTCCATTGATGGAGGCAGTGCCAGCAAAATATAGGTGACAACTGTATTTCACAGCTTATTCATTATTTAATTATTCACCATTTTGGTTTCCATGCTGAAAATTGAGTTTTATACCCCAACTTGTGCTGTTGTTGTTTCAAAAATGTTATTTGTAGAAGTTATCTTCTGTTCAAAATTGTATGTGTCAGTATGCATGCAAGATTTCTGTGGGTGAGTGAATAGATGCAGAGATAATATGCACGCACACCTACATGACAGCCTGGAAACAGTATTTTTCATGGAAAATCTCTCGTAGGATTTTCATTGAAAAAAACATGTATTTCTGCATGTGTGAATACTAGATGAAAACAGTTCAGAAACATTCCTTTTTTCCCCATAGTAAGAAAAATAGTGAAAATTGTTTTGTCTTCCACTTGTGAGCACAAGCAATCAAATATGTACATCCCTGTTACTTATGATTCTTGGTAGTTCCTTACCTGGTGATCAGCATTGATAATGTAAGAGTGACTGATTAAACAGAAATATAGGTTGAACATCCCTTAGCTAAAATTCCAAAACCCCAAAGTGTCAATATTAGGCTTGGTTGATCCAGTTCGTTAATTTCTTATCTCGTTATTAATCCATTAAATAATTACCTTTAGAAGCGATATCTACGTGTTTTGGCAACCCAGAAGTGTTTTTGCCATATCGAAGCCACGCCACGCCCCCCATCTTCCTTATGACTTCCGCCAGTGAATCGTAAATGCTGGGGGCGTAGCCTTCAGGAACAGCTGTTCTTACCCACGCCCACCTCCTTCCTCTTTGCATCGGCGGCTTTGCGAGGTGGGTGTTACTACCTCCCTGGTGACAAGTGGCAATGGGGAAGAGCTGGCCGTAGCCACGCCCACCTCGCAAAGCTGCCGATGCAAAGAGGAAGGAGGTGGGCATGGCCAAGCACAGCCCTCCTTGGAGGCCTCGCCCCCAGCTACCTCTGAGGAGTGCTGTGCTTGGCCACGCCCACCTCTCCCTTGGACAGCTTGCCAGGGAAGAGAAAGAAAGGTGAGATATTTTTAAAATGTTAGTTTTAAAATCTCCAAGGAGCGCTGTGCTTGGTCGCTGGGGGCGAGGCCTCCAAGGAGGGCTGTGCTTGGCCATGCCCACTTCTCCCTTCTGCATGGAAGCTCGCCGCAAGGGAAGGAAGGGAAACTGCAAGATTTTAATGGTTCTGGAGGGTGGGAAGGTCACCTTCCATTAATGAAACAAAGGAAACGATTTGTATTTCCTGGTATTTTCGATCTTTTTTTAAAGAAAATTTTGGAAATAATTTAAAAATCGAACCTCCAGCGCCCCCTACATACGAAACGAGTTTAGAACCATTTTTCTTGATCAACCAAGCCTAGTCAATATGGATGGCTGAAACTTTTGTTTTAATTGGTTTAATGTGCACAAAATTACTAAAAAAAATGTATAAAATTGCCTTCACACTATGTATGTATATGAAACATAAATGAATTTTGTGTTTAGACTTGAAGTTATCTCCAAGATATCTTATGTGCATACAGTGATACCTTCTTAAGAATTTTATTTGATTCGTGACTAAGCTCTTAACTCAAATGCTCTTATCTCAAAGGGAATTAACATAGAAATTCTATGTTAGCATTGAAATTCTATTAATCAATTCTAGCCCTGTGATCCCCCATGTTTTGTTACATTTTTTAAAGAAATAAGAAAATGTACCTTAGAAATAACAAATAATGCATAAATGCACATTCACATGGAACAATTACAAAAAGACAGATCAACTTAAAAATGGTGGAAGCATAAATTTGCATCAAGGAAGCATATTTGAGGCAACAAAATGTGAGTTTGCCAATATAACAGCAAGACAACACCTGCACATTCACATGGAACAATAAAAAAAGAAAGATTATCTGTAAAATGGTAGAAGCACAAAGTTGTGGCAAAGTTGTGGCACAAAGCACAAAGTGAAGAAACAGAACCATCATTTTATTCATACTCTGCTCATTTCAGCCTTCCTCCCTCTCTTGCTCTATCTCTCTCTCTCTCTTCATGAAGCCAAACATACCAAGAATAAAAACTACATAAAATCAACTAAGCCAAAGTTCCTCAAAGTGGACAAGAATAAAGCAGACTGCAATGTCACAAAATGGACAAGAGCATGAGGCATGGAGGCTGCACTCTTGAAGCCCTGTATTCTGGTGATAGCACTCCTTCTGGCACTAACTCTTAACTCAAACACTATTTGCATGTAAAACCTGGTGTGAGTGACAGCTCTTAACTCAAAACACTCTTCAGTTGGGAAGCTCTTAAGTTGAGGTTCCACTGTATATGCAAATACAAATACAAATATTCCAAAATAATAAAAAACCACGAAATCCAAAACTAATACCAAGCATTTCAGATAAGGGATACTCAACTTGTACTTAAACAATACTGTAAGATATGTTGGAGTTGGCTTTCCACAGCTAAAGTGATCTGTATCAAAGGTGATATATACTGCATTCAAATATTTTCATTTGGTTACCCACCCTAATAGATACATGTTGCAAGTGGTTAACTTCACATTCCTGGGATCCAGAAGAGACTTATTTTGAAGTGTAACTTAATGATTTAAAAATTATCTATAGATGTTTTCATACATTGATGAACACATGTATAGATGTCTAGCTTTGTCAACCTCCACTCTCTATGGTCATATAACTGCTGCTTCGATGCAAACTTTTACGGGTTAGATCTTAATTTTCCATCTTAGAACAATCAGGCAGAATGCAGATGTCACAATTCTAGGTGGCCAATCTAGGTGGTACCACAAAGAGCAAATAAAACTGCCTTCAAGCAAAGGCAGAACTTTCTGAACAAAGCAAACATTAAAATGGACTAGTACGCAGTTTGACATTCAGTTTAAGACAACATGATGTGGTTTGTGGTTCTTCTAGTTAGGGCAATAGTCACATGCTAACTTAATCACTTAAAGATGGATTACAAAGTTTCAGGTTCTCCAAACTCATGTTGAAGTTATGCTGTCTTACCATTTTAATAATATGGTATAGAACATATTCCCTTGAGAACACAGCCTCAGAAGATAGATGGAGATGATTCTGCAGGGTAATGAGCCAAAGACTCAAAGATGGAACATGAAGATAGAACATAACGAGATAAAATGTTAGAGAGGAGTGGCTTCTTTAAAAATGAATGAAAGAAATAATATTAAACACATATCAAAAACTGAAAAGATATCCCTTACAGAACGTTGGGTGCTACCTGATTTCTCCACTATGAAAAAACATCAAAAAATGAATTTCAGGTTGAGCATCCCTTATCAGGAATTCTAAAATCCAAAATACTCCAAAATCCAGAATTATCCACATGGCTGGCTGAAACAGTGATATCTTCACTTTCTGATGGTTCAATGTACACAAACTTTGTTTCATGCAAAAACATTTACTAAAAATATAAGAAGTTTACAAAAATTTCAACCTACTTACCACAGCCTTGACCATCGTTCCATCTGTATATAATACATTTCCAACTTTTTCTCATCCCTTGCAGTACAAAATACAATGTGCCACATTGCAAGTCTCTCTGCTATATTTTGAGCTCCAGTTTCACCATCCAGTATCCTCTTAGTTCCCATAGCTGGTGACCATAACTCCTTTGTCTCCATCATCTGTTTCCTAACTTTACCTTGTCACCAATCACCATGTCAATTCTCCATTAGTGTATCATATTCCAATACTGTGGAGACTCATATATAGTTAAACTTCATGTATAAAATGAGAACCAGTTTACTGATTATATCAAAATTATGGATTTTGACATGATCTGTGGATATGTCAATGGTCATTCTGCACCAATGCCATCTTGGGGGCAGGGCAGTCATCACTAGTGCTGCCATAAAATGCATGATTGTAGCCAGGCTCTTAAAAAGGACAAAAGCAGTGCTACAATGAAAAAAAGAGAGGGTTGATGCTTTTTAAAGGTTCTCCAGGGTGCCCCCTCCTCTTATGGTTCAAGTGCAGCTTCCCTCTCCTGAAATGGATTAAGCCAAAGGTATGGAACCTTTTTTTTCCTGCCAAGGGCCATTTGGATATTTATAATATTATTTACAGGCCATACAAAATTAGTGGGATGGAGGAACCCAGGTGGGGAGAAGGTGCTCTCAGTCATTGGGGAAGGTGAGAGGCCCAGTAGAAGGAAACAGCACTAGACATGTGGGAGGAAGGGCCACATGGGTGGCCCTGGGTGGCATTCACAGCTCTAAAGCACTGACAATTTCTCAAGCAGCATTGCAACCCAAATGGAGGGTGGCAGGGGAATGTGGCCACCAGACCTGGAGGGAGGGGCATACAGGTGAGGGGGGCATCTGGTCAGATGGTCAGCTGGGAATCTTTCTGGGCTGTGGGTCCTCCTCTCATTTTGTCTCCCTCTGGCTGCATTCCCAGCAGAGCTAAGAGGTGAGTACAGGCTTGATATTATTCACAGTTTCGGGTATTCACAAGGTGTGTGCTTGTTGGAACTCATTCCCTGTAGACACGGTGATTGTATTCTACCATGTAGTCAAACCAATCAGCAAAAGCTACATCATATTTATTTCTTGGGTAATGAAGAAAGCCAATAAAGACAATGGGTTTTTAAAATCTAGGCTTAATTGGAGCTATCACAATGTCAGGCATGTAAGTATGTATTCTACTACACTACAGAAAGGTCATACACGTGTTTATCATAGAATAGCTTGAAGGAAGTGGTCAATACTCAACTTTTCATTTCTCATATACTTTATTTGACACTAGAAGTGTTCTACAAGTAGTACTATGCTAAGATAATTTATCTGGTCTGTTTTTCATCTCAGATGCCAGCAATCTCAATTTCTACTTCTAATTCTACTGTAATTAGTCACACTGATAAATTACATCTCCCAATCATTCCCACCCACACACTTGGATTGGAAGTTTTGAAGTGTAAGTTCTCTATTTTTTCATCTTAAATTTTCTTGCCCTAGTTTGTAAACCATGACATACTGACAGGTGCTAGGGTTTTGCTTTCTTTACCTTAATTCCTACTGTTATTAAATGAAATCACACAAATTATAATGGATGGATTTTTTTAAAGCTGAAAGCCCATTTCATGATTTCATTTTAATTTAGCCTGTACATCTCTGATATTTTTCAGTCTTTTAGATTTTCTATTCAAAGAGTAAGCAAGGCCCAAATATATCTACAATAAGATAAAATAACTTCATTTTAATAGAAATGTCTAATGTTTTTAATATTCTTGCATCAAATAGATTTTAGCTGTACTTTGTTTTTAATTGGTTGCAAGATGCTTTGTGTCTACACTGGAAGAAAGGTGAGATACAAGTTGATTAATTGAATACAGTAATTGGGCCACCCTCACATCTGTTGCCAGTTGTAAGTGTATATAATAATAATAATAATAATAATAATAATAATAATAATAATAATAATCCTTTATTTATACCCTGCTAACATCTCCCGAAGGACTCGGTGTGGCTTACAAGAGGCCGAGGCCCAACACATCAGAATCCTTCTGCTGTCCAGTTGAATATACAACAATAAATAAACTCATAAAACAAAGCAATAAACATTAAAACAATAGCAATAAACATTAGACAATAACACCACGACACATTTAAAACTAAGGCCGGGCCAAATGTAATGATTAAAAATTTTAAAAATGCTGGGCATGGCAGGTGAAATGAATAGGTTTTGGAAATAGGTGTGGTATGCAGACTATCTAAAATCTCTAGTAAAGTGCATCTGGGACATGATGCTAGGAGTTTCCTATTCTGGGAAGGCACACTGGAACAACTTCCAACAACTCACAGATTTATTTATTTATCGTGTCAGGAGCGATGGGCCCTGAGTACGTACTTTGAAGTTGGCTTGCAGCAGTGGAAGTAGGCTGAGAACAAAGGAGAATGTAGGTGGAGGTGAGAGAATGTGGGGCATTTCAAATACAGTTGAAAAAGATGGTTGGTTTATCCCTATTCAACTGGACAGCAGAAGGATTCTCAGGAGGCAACACATATCGTATTGCATTGATCCTTGGTTACTTTGCAAATTTCTCTTTTGTGTCCTTGGAATACTGCTTTTTAAAAATCCCACTAACTTAATTGTCCACAATAATCTTAAATCCCAGGATCAAATTTGCCCAAGCAAATCTGATGGACTTTCTCCTTTCTCAGCTGTCAAGGGGCATGTATCTTGAAAAGAGGTCACCAGTGAAGTTGGATTTTCTCCTTTAATTATTACCTAAGATACTAGATTATGAACAAGTCACTGTGACCAATCTGAATGTAAATGGGAGAATAGATAATACTGATAGGTTTTAGAGATGTTTCAAATTGCATTCCAGATTTCATTATCTGAACCAGCATGTCAGCACAAAAGCTATACTTAACATGATCCTCTTCAGTGAGAAAAAAGATTGAAATAAATTCTTGTCATTGTTAAGAATAAGAGCCCTGCTAAGATTTGTGCACCTCACAGAAGTCATGCGGGCACATTAGTCGTTATGGTCCATGATAATTAAAATTTGCAGGTATAAAATAAGTCATAAATAACTTACTGGAATAAATTTAGCCTTTTCTCCTCTTAGTGCTTTAGTAGTCATCTTGGAGTGACCTCTGCTAGTAAGAAAAGGGCAGAGACAGTCATAATAGCTATTAGATTACCAAAAGTATAACCACATGATACTATCATTCTCTGCATGGCTCTCGTGCTTAATTATTCAAGATGGTTTGAGCAAATTCAGTAGCATAAACTTGTAGCTTTCTAGCTTCAGAATGGATATCTTCATAGTCATCGGCAAGGATGGATGTTTTTTACCTGCTGTAGTAGAAAAAGAGACTGTGATATATATATATATATATATATATATATATATATATATATATATATATCTGAGTGTGTATTCTGCAGAAGTGGTTGGGCATTTGTATCCAATCTAGAATGGCCAAATTGGCCATTTTTAGTTCAAAGATTGTGAAAGTGAAGTGGTAAATCATAGCCAAAGAGAAATATGGACTTAAAAAATGTACAGTTTGAGGTCTTGATTTTTTTTTTTACTCATAGAGAGCTATTATTTGAAAACCAATATTTAGTTATTCAGTTTTTTTAAAAAAAGTGTATATTTTATTGTGTGAATGCTACCTTTAATTGCAACTCTGGAATATCTTGGTGTAATAGGGCTCAAATGAAAAGAGCTTGGCAATCTAGCACCTTGTTTCCTAGAGAAGCCAACTTTAGGAAACCCACAAACAAGACTTTAGGGTAATATCATGCATCTGTTATTGTTTTCCAGTGACTAGTATTCAGAAACACTTTGCTTCCATTTTATTATAGTCAAGTGTCTTGTTTTTATAGAAAACAGTCCTGTATTCCAAGAACCGTAAAAGCATAGTTCTGTATTGGAAACTGCCCTCTATTTGAAGAGCTGCCTAATCCAAGTCCAGTCAAACTCATGAGATGACTTCAGGTCTTCTTTTAGCACTGATATCTGATCACTTACCACATTATCACACCAGAGCTTTAAAGTGGGCAGCCCTGAATTTCTTCTACTTGTAGAATTCTGGGAAATGTAGTTTAGGGTGGAGTCTCTTGAATTCTCAGCTACAGAGGTCCACACCTTCCCAATCTAAATTTCCCAGAATTCTTCAGGCAGCAGAAATGCAGTGCTGCCTGCTTTAAAGCCCTGGTGTGATAATGTTGTCAGTCACACTTTTTCTCATTAGGGTAAGGCACAATTTAAATCTGTTTCAATTATGTTATGTTCATGTAGTAATGTAGTAGTGGAGTGTTGGAGTAGGAATTCTGGAAACATGGTAGGCCATGGAAACCTCACTGGCATGTCACATTCTCTCACTTTAAGGGTAAGGCAATGACAAATGACTCATGAATAAATCTTGCTAAGAAAACACTATGACAGGGTTGACATAAGTCACTGCCATAAGTCAGAGTTTACTTGAAGGCACATAACAAGAAATCTATAAACATAAATTGCCCTATCCTCTTCTGTCATTTCTTCATGCCACATTGCCTTTCATTGTGGTCCAAATGGAAGTCTGTTTGCGTGCATGTGTGATGTATGAGCAACAGTTCCTCATTTCAGTGATAGGAATGAGAAACACAACAGCACTATAGAGTATGATACATGGGACTTACTTTTGCAGTTATTCATATCTGAAAAATATGTTCTCTCTAAGCATTTTCTAGTTTTCTAGAGCAATTATTTGATATGCCTCTGCCACAGGTTGAACATAAGGTCATGTTGGAGGATCTAGAGATGTATTCTCTCATGATATTTTCTAGACTTTTCAGCATGGTTCTCTAGTATACTTCTGCTGGAAGTCATTCATTTCAAGAGATTTCAGTATGATTTGTCGTTTCACATAAATCAGTACGATTTCTGGTTTCACATATCCAAGGCAAGTGCAGAAATGTATCCCCTGTGGATACAGGGGTCATTGTCTATGTACAGCCTAGGTGCACTTATGCACTGTCTGGATCAGATAACTTGTAATCGAAGTGTTGGAGTATGTTGGAGTTTTCCCCATTCTTCTCCCATGTGTATTAGGTCACCTGCTTAACAGGCTTCTCAAATGAAAGCAGCAAAACTTTTGTCCCATATAGCTGGAAAGTATGTGTAAACCGCTGTCAAGGGCACTATGAAGGTAAGGTGAAAATGGAGAGCACGGTAGTACTATACCATTAATTCTGAATGAGAAAAAGAATATAAAGCTGGAAAGAGGTTTTAAAAATCATATTACTGAAGGAAAGAAATAGTAGAACAATCGCCCAAAGTTTCTTTCTCTCCTGATTCTTCTTTTCCTGTTTTGAAGATCAAGTGGAAGACTCCAAAATGCATCAAAATTTGTGTAAGGTTACACAGATTGGCGTCAATCGGTCTTTTCTCTTCCAGGAATTTCTCAGCATCTACACACAGAATGTCAACCATGAGGTACAATATTTCCTATTTCTATTTTACCCCCCACCCCTGCTAAATCCCTGGCCACTTCAACTGACAGTTGGGCCAAATACCTTCTGCAAATGTGTTTTCATGCTATACTTAGCTTTGCATACAGCCAGTCTGAATATTATTGGCCTAGTTTTTACTGGGCTGGTAAAACTGAGGTTGAACTGTTACACATTAGTGGGTTGCAGGTGTGGAGATTATTGATGCCACACAAGCAAAGAATCCCGCTCCTTATAAAAATTAACAATCATTTAAAAATATATCCACATGTCTGTAAACAGGCTAAACAAAGTTTTTTCTTGATTTCTTTTTCTGTGTATGATAGTTTTGTATGAAGAAGTATGCAGCGCTATGAACAACTGCCTGAACGATGATGTATTTACCCTTTAAATGAATACTTTTTCTTCTTTGTTTAACACAGAAGAGAGTGTTGTGGGGGAGTCATATATTGTGGAATTGCCATCCCTTCAGCACTTATCAGCATGCCAGGGAAGAAAGACAATGGAAATTCCAGTTTACTAACACCTGGAATTCCACGTGGTTCCTAAACCTGGTGGTTTATCTCAACCATTTTTTTCTCTGACTGTCTCCAATGCAGATTTATGTCCATGATGTTATTTATCAACTTGTTTAATTTGAGATACTGTTAGAAAAACCAATTTGTGTTATGGTTTGAATATTGGGCTAAGATTCGGGAGACCAGAATTTGAATACCCACATACCATGGGCAACCAATTGACTGAATTTGAACAAATGATATTGTCTCAGAGGAAAACAATGGCTTAACTTCCTTGAATAAATTTTGACAAGAAAACACTGTGCCATAAATCAGAGCCCACTTGTAGGGAAATATCAACAATAGTCACAGACTATAATACATCTGTGGAAACAATCTGAGTACTGCTCTGAGCTTCCCAGATTAATTGGCTACAGTGAGTAACAAAATATTGAATGAAATTGTGGGTGGGCAAATGCAGCTCACTACATCAGAACTAGCCAGCATACTCAATGTGAAGAATCATGAAAACAGTAAGTCATCAATATCTACAAGACCATACCTTTTCCACATATGATTAGATTACAAAAATATATAATTAATTTATGGACTTGCTGTTTACACCACGGCTTCATTGAAAAAAAGGAGGGGCAGCAGAGCAAATCCTTTGCCTTGTACACAGCTCCCTTGCAGTGACACTTCCCTCATCACACATGGGAAGTGTCATCTGAGCGCTGATGATCCATGCTGGCTCCATTGGAGCAAGCCCAACATGGGCAGGCTCCCATGTTCGGAGAAAAGCATCATACGACGCTTCCACTCCAGGAAGTCCAGAGATGTTGTGGGATGGGCAGCATGCCCATCCGCCACTGAACTGCTGGGGAAGCATCCTACAATGCTTAAAAAGCCCTGTCTGATGAGGTTGTTAAACTACATTGCTGCTCTCAGGTGTAGCAAAGGATGTTTTTTTTTTTTTGTTGTTGCCAGTGTTAAAAGAAGACTGAAAGCCAGATAAAATAGAATAGGGGCAGTAAAGGATAGGGGAAGTTTCCATTTAACAAAATATTTTGTTGAATCTTGAACAAAACAGGGGAAAGTGCAGAAAAACCTTAAATAAATATGGATTCCTTTAAGGAATAAAGGTTAGAAAGTGGAGATCCTATGTGGTAATCAACAGAAATCCATTCGGTATTGAAACAAATGCAGGTAGTCTAGTGTTATAAATCTTAACAGTAGAATTCCCTGTTATCTTACACATATGTAAGTTTCCCTGTGGAAATGGATAGACATGTTTTGTCTAATGAGTAAGTACGACACTCAATTCAAGATTGGATAAATGCACATAGGCTGCCAGAATGCATGGATACATTGGATGATAAAGTTATGAAACTGAATACACATCCAAACATGAAAACAAAGGCATACATATACTTTCATCCACAGTGGCATCACATGTGTAATTCCCCTTCTATTCCATAACTTTAAATTGAATGTACACATTTTGCATTGGAGAAAAATGTGCAAGACTCCAATATAATTATGAACATTGTCACAACTAACATGGCAAGTCAAAGCGAAAGTAAAATGAATATGAGCATGAATAGGTATCTTTCATGCCTGCTCCTATAAAACAAACAAATTAATAGTCTTCTTTGTAAGTGGTTCCTCCAAAAGTTCCTCAAAATGTTATAGTTCCTTTAAAACTTTTTAGACGTTTTTCTATCCCAGTACAGTACTCAAGCTTTTGCAGTCTTGATGTTTCCATAGTGATCAATTCCTTATATGGCTAACACAATTCATGCTCTTCTTTACAGATCCTATTTTTGTTCCCCTCCTAGCCTCCAACTTCGTTTTCCTTTGGTCTCCATTTGAATGCCAAAGAGAACAAGCACCTCATTCTGATGTGGTTGGAAACAGATTACATATGATTCTCAAACACCAAAGGGTAACAAGAAATAGTGCACACCTGGAAGCCAAGGTAATAAATCCTGATAGCTTAGACAGAGGAAAAGCAGATGTTAGAGTTCTGTGGTTTTCTGTCAGCAGAGAGAATATTACAGTCTACTGACTGTCTATATTATTTTTGGCTGTTTCCCTAGATATGTGATGCTGATCGAAATAGATGTTTCCAAGCAGACCGTACAATGTGTTGATAATCCTGATGTTGGTGAATTAGACTTGGTATGCCAGATACGGATACCAGTGTCTAATGATCGATTGAGCTCACAATTCTCTCCAGAAAAAATGAGTCACCCCAGGAAAGGTATTTTCAGCTACATGTTCCATAAAAGAAACAGCAGGAATTTCAATCTAAAGGTATTTTCCTAATATCAATAGTGGACCAACATGAGTCTATTCCAGGCAGAGTTTTTGGAATTGAAACAAATTTAATATGAATGAAGACTGGAGATTTTCAAGCACAGCCTCAGATTTTTCTTTCCATTATAGTTACTTTAGTTTCAAACTTTTTGTTAGTAGTTGGGTTATGTTTCTAGGTGTTTTTTTAGGCAGGAAATATTTATTCCATTATTTCTAATAAAGTTCCTCTTTTCAATTGTAACTATTTAAACTATATAGTGTAACTTTTACAGAATCTTTGAGATGGAAGAGATCTTAGCAGTCATCTAGTCCAACCCCGTCAGTGCGGAACATTCAACCATACCTCTGGTCTACAGGCAAAATATCCATTGTATTACTCGAAAACACATACAGCTGTAGCTGTGTTGGCAATGCAGCAAAATATAATAACATTCCAAATACAGAAAACATTATTATGTTTATCTACAGTACACACAGTGCCCCCCATCACACATTACAATTATTGGACTCTCCTATCTCTTTAACTGCAATGACTGCAGCCTTTGAAGTATTGGAATTTGTAGTTTGGTGAGACACTACAGACACTACATATCTCCAGCCAAGAATCCTAAATACCTCATGAAATATCCCCAGGTTTCCATAGGATGCAACCATGGGAATATTAAGTGTAGCAATGTTCTATACAATCAGCTTTCCATGTCCATGGATTCTACATCATGGATTCTACCATCCATAGGTTGAAAATATAAAATAAAATCCAGACACCTTGATTTTCCCGTTTTATATAAGGAACACCATTTCACTATGCCATTTTATATAATGGGAACAGATGATCGATTTTGGTATCAATGGTGGTCCTGGATCCAAATCCCAGTGGATACCAGGGCTCCACTGTAAATGTGTAGTGTGAAAGTGATAAATACTTATATTCAATTGATTTTTCCAACAACAGTATATTGTTGTGAGCTAACTGTGGTATATTGTAAAGTATTTTGGATTGGATTGCCCTTAAATTCCCAATTAAGATAAATTATCTTTTCAAAATACCTGCTTCTGCTTGGTAAAACTAGTTTCTTGCCATAGATCAACATTATCAACTATAATTTTACTTCACTGAGCAGGCAGCTATGGGATATTTCATGTCACCTATACTTCAAAGTCATGAAGGGTAAATCCATGCCATGTGAGCAAAAAAGGAAAAGGAAAAGAAAGGAAAGGAAAAGAAGAAAAGAAAAGAAAATAAAATAAGAAAGTCACAAGTTAAAAGCTCAGTATTGGTAGAATTTTTTTCCCTTGCTATTTTGCTTTATTGGCTTAAACTTGGCAAGGTGGGTGCTAGGCTTCGCCTAATTGGTCTTCCTTTTCGTGAGGAGGCTGTCGTGGAGCTTGGAGTATTGGTAGAAATTTAATTCCCTTTGAAGGAAGGAAGCTTATTTTATCAATTGAATGTGTGGGGTTTCAAAAATTAGTCTCATAATCTCTAATGTTTCCATAGACAAGAAATATTTCGCCTATTGTTGAAATCATAACTTGGTTATCCTGAGGTTGTTAAACTACTTAGTTTTCCAACAGCCTTCAAAATAACAATATCTCCATGCAAATCTGAATCTGGTTTGCTACACAGCTGTAAACCTGTAAGTATGTAACAAGATGTTACAGCAACCTGGTATAAAGCAAATGTTTATTTGTACTCTTGATATGTTGGGGATCAGTTAGCAATCTATTCATGCTTAGCCACCATCTGCTTATTTTATTATTGAAATTCTTAGACTGCTGTTATTATTAATGTACAATTTTTCAAAATTACATCTGAACTGCAGTATGTTTTAACATGGCTAAGCCAACAAAATGAAGGCACTTCCATTGAACAAAGTGGTTATGGACTACTGAAATTCTTCTTGCCAAGGATTTCCAGCCCTTAAAATTCATGTTTTCAACCACTGTCTGAATATTTTTGAATATTCTTTTCATTTATGTAATGTACCCAAATTGCTCTCCTCTGCATTTCTGTAGTCACTTGACTTCACAGATGCACCCCACAAGCTTTTTCCTGCTGTATCTTGAGAAATACAACAACGAACCACTTTGACAATGCAAAGGACCCCACTCTTGATCACTTTGATACCACTTTAATTTACTTTGCTACCACTTTAATTCCCATGGTACAGTGCAATGGAATAATTGGAGTAGTAGCTTTAGAAGGTATTTAGCCTTCTCTGCCAAATAGTGCTGGTGTCTTGGCAACCTACAAATCCCAAGATTCCATAGCCATAATGCCATGGCAATAAAAGTGATATCAAACTGCATTAATTCTACAGTTTAGATGCTCCTTAAGTTTTGCTTTGTAGTGTAAAGAATTAATGAAATTTGACGTCACGCCAATTAATGCAGTGAGACACCAGCAGTATTTGGCAGAGAAGGCTAAACACCTTCTAAATCAAGGGTCTCCAAACTAAGGCCTGAGGGCCAGACTAAAGTAATCCAAGGTCGTTTACCCAGCCCACATACTAAATGGTAGACTTAAATCTGAAATGATTTGAAGGTACACAATAATCCTACAAAATTTTACTATCCCATCAGCCAAAAGCAGGCCCACACTTTCCATTGAAATAATGGTAAGTTTATGATGGTAAAAAACTGGTCTTCATTTTAAATAGTATATTGTGAGCATTTTTTTGCATGACAAATAAGATATGTGTAGTGCGCCTAGGAATTCATTTTTTTCAAACTATAGCCTAGCCCTCCATAGTCTGAGAGACTGTGAACTGTTTTATTTTATTTATTTACAGTTTTTATATTCCGCCCTTCTCACCCCGCAGGGGCTCAGGGTGGATTACAGTATACACATATATGGCAAACATTCAATGCCAGTTTGACAGACAACGAATACAGACAATACACAGAGGCTATTTAACTTTTTTCTGGCCACCAGGGGAGCTGCTGCTTTCATCGTCCATCAGCAACACCGATGAAATTCTTCCGCATTCCACATTCCCCGGAGTTTTCTTTAACTCATAAATTAGTTAATTTAGCCTCCCACACAAGGTGGTACCTTATTTTCCTACTTGACAGATGCAACTGTCTTTCGGGTTGCAAAGGTCGACAACAGGCTACACAATGGCTGGACACCCACTCCAGCCCGGGCTGGCTTCGAACTCATGACCTTTTGGTCAGAGGGATCTTAATGCAGCTGACACTCAGCCAGCTGCGCCACAATCCCGGTGCTCACGGACAGATAATTCTATTGTCCCTCTGTTTAAAAAGTTGGAGAGCCCCTGTTCTAAAGCTACAACTCCAATGATTCCATTGAATTGAAGCAAGAGAATTAGAGCCATGGGAATTAATGTGATGTTAAAGTGCATTAATTCTGTCTGAGGTGTAACCTGTTGCCCAAATACAGTGTATACGCTATACTCTGATTTCTCATGTTAACTGCTATAGAGGAAGGGCTGGCCACATGGAGACAGCCACCATTTGCAATGACTTACCATGTCGACCCTGTAGCAAATATGCAATGTACTTTTGCTGGCAAACAATAGACCACAGCATATGGAACTGTTGCTTATTCTTCTTGTTTAACGAAGACTACTGCAATTCCGGTAAGTGGGCCCAGATTTTTAAAATCTAGTCCAGAACTAGAAAGGTTTTTTAATTCCTTCTGTGTTAGTTCTTAAAGTGACTACACCTAGAGCACAGGCCTTAAAATTATAGTCTGTATGAGTAAATCATATCCTAATGTGTGCAGAACAACCCCCTTTTTTCTTTAATGCAATGTAAAACCCCAGCCTGTAGGCAAAAGAAAGAGAAGGAAAGAGGGAGAACTCCAAGAGACTGGCTGACTTTAGGGCAGTGAGGTGGAATGCCAATTTTCTCCCCCACAGCAGATGTTTATAGCTAAGATATAAACTCCTGAAAATAGGGGCTTATAATTTCAATGCAGACACAACCTTAACTAGAGCAATGGGAACAGTGTTGCCATAATAACTGCCAGTCTCAGGAAAGAATTTATGGCAATGTGTCAATCTTTCTAAAAGTAAAAGGCTGGTGGCCACCAGTGCCTATGGGTAATAGAAGCAAGATGCATATTCCTGGGGATCCTGCCAGCAAAATGCAGGCACAGGGGCCATTTTAGCATATTTATTGTGTGTTAAGGATCTCCTTATTCCTGTATTACCGTAACCAAAGGAGATTTTCCCTTCCATTGGCATAATGGGAATAAAAACCAGGGGCTTTTATTTTCATTAAAAATGAAGTCCTTTCATGCAGATTGCCTAGGTAGAAAGAGCACTTAGGATGACAAATTGCAACAATGAATATAAACTGTGTCACAAACACAGTCAATTGTTCCCTCTGGAATAACTTTCCAGAAATCTACATCTGCCAAGGACTAGTATTCAGATTAAAATTTCAGATCAGAATTTTGCATGGACTCCATAAACATTTAAATAACTCTGAAACTGGACTGGGCAACCAAGCGTTGGGGACATTTCCACTTGCAGTATTCAAATTAATTCAATCCATATATTTGATCATAGGGCCCCCTGGTGCAGCAGGTTGAACTGCAGAGCTGCTGAACTTGCTGATCAAAAGGTCAGCGGTTCAAATCTGGGGAGCAGGGTGAGCTTCTGCTGTTAGCCCCAGCTTCTGCAACCTAGCAGTTCAAAAACATGCAAATGTGTGTAGATCAATAGGTACCACTTCTGCATGAAGGTAATGGTCCTCCACGCAATCATGTTGGCCACATGATCTTAGAGGCATCTATAGACAATGCTGGCTCTGTGGCTTAGAAGTGGAAAGGAGCGCCATCTCCCAGAGTCGGACACTACTAGACTTCATGTCAAAGGGAAACCTTTACCTTTATTTATCTTTGCTCATGCTCTTCTTCCATTCTGTCTTTTTCTACAATGGTTTAAATTTCAGACCAACTTTTCTCTCCTTTTGTGGCTTCTTAAAAAACAGATACGTATTCCATGTAATGTGAAGTCTGACCAGTCAGCATTTAAATCTCCAATTTGGACTCTTTTCTTGGAATGCTGTCAAGGGAGGTGTTAAGTGTATGTTTAATTTCTAAAATGAGATGGGCTGGAGATATTGCTGCCATTTACTTTGGAAGAAAGAACCGCTTCTTAATTTTAATTGTGTGGTCCAACAGTTGCAGTGAAATGAAAATTTTGTATATGTTTGTCAGTGTTTTCCTAAGTTACCTGTAAATTACCTGTCTTTACAACAGGTAGTAAGCAAGGATTGGCTATAAGACAGCCATTGTGTGAGAAAAGGAAGCAGAAATGAGAAATCATGCACAGTTACATGGGGAAAATTTGAACCTTGTCTTTTTAGTCCTACCAGGTTCAGGACCAAAGAGAACAACACCGAATAATCCAAACAGTGTTCATTATGTGCCCCACTTTTCCCCTGCCTTAAGTATCACGTGAGCATCAAGCTTACTTACCATTCTCATCAAGCCTGAAGACATGGTGAAAGAAAAGATACTGTTCTTCCACTTTTCAGTTCAGTTTGTTCTCTTTTCCTGGCATTTTTACCTTACAGTGATCAAAATCCATAACAAATCCAATCTCACTGGGTGGGCCTCTGCCATGTATTTGGTTTGGAGAAGTCTCGGCAATAGTCTGGCAGTGGAAAATACACAGAGGTAAAACAGCATGAGATCTTTGTAACTCACTGTGAGATGAGTGAACATCCGCTATGGTGGCAGGCATGATGTTCCCACTGTGGTTGTATCTGTAGCAATTTCCAGTTAAAGTAAATATGTACCAAAGTGACTTATGATACCATCCAACAAAATCTAGTTATGATGAAGTCTCATTAAAAGCAAAAAGGAACTTTAGGGCTAGATACAAGTTTTCATGTGAAGAATTTTTGACTGAAAAATGAGAATGGTTGGGAAATTGCATCTCCTCACACACATACTTTGGCAGCCACCACCACCCACAGCCCCTAAATGGCATAGATTGACATAATGTGGTGACTTGAAACATGGTCCATGGAAAGACACATAATGAATATTAATAATAATTATGATTACAAAACAATGTATTCAGAGTGATTTTTTTCTTTGAGGACTGGGCTACCATGTTATCCACAGCTCTGTGGAAAAATGCTTTCTTAGGATATACATAAAGCAAATGTCCAGGTCTTTGAGAAGTTGCTTTTTAAGAATATGACTACCAGCTTCTGTCAGCTAGCATGGTCAGTCACCATGCTTCCTGGGTGGTGGCAGTAGCTGAGAATCACAGTCCAAAATGGTAACTTTCTCAAGATCTACTAACAGCACCCCTATGTCAGCCTTCCTATAAGCCAATGTTATGCAATGGTTTGAGGTTGGAACCCCCACTTAGCTAGGGAAACTCATCAAGTTATCTTAGACAAATCATAGTCTTGCTCAAATTACCAAAAATCAGAATAAATTTGAAGGCAAATATCACATCTTTCTCCTGTTTAGTGATCTCCAAGTCTTGACTGGAATCTCACCATGTCTAGATAACTTCTGTCAAGAAAGGCTGCTCTGAATTATAAATATGTTTGCACATATTTTAATAAAGTAAGAATTTGTTTTTAGACGATGACTATAATGTACTTTGTTGCCTAGTTATTTATGGAACATAGAGCTTAGATGGGAAACTATAGCTCCCTAGATTTTATTAGACTTCGTGATCCAATGGTCCTAGCAACACAACTAATGAGATATAATGCAGTAGTGGTCCAAGAACACCTGCCTGACTACAGTTCCTCTTCTCTTTTTATTTTACACCCCATTCAACATTGAAGCAGGAATCATCACTACTGTGGCTTACACAATATGCAAATACATTTCAATGTAATTGATGCATTAATCAATCATCAATGAATCAATGAAAACTCAGATGATTAATCAACTCACACTCTTTAATCAGCAAATTCTCCAAGTTATAAGCAAATGTTGCCACATGTTGAAGTGGCATCCTGCCATGATTAGCTTTCTTGGAGACAAAGGCATTAATATATGTTTAATTATGAAACATCTCCTTGGCCTCTCCACATTTCCAATAGCCATACATTTATTCTTTAGAAATATGTCACAGACCCCTTCATACATTCACTGTGGTTTATATGGCATCTTAATTGTTCAATAGCAAATCTCAAAATGCCAATAGTAATAGTCTGCCTTTGGTAACCTTTTATGTAGAAAACACATCTCCAGGTTGCATCCCATTTATGAACAGCACAAGAAAGTTTATTTCTGAGAAAAAATGATATATCCCTGTGTTGTACTTACAGGAACATGAGTTTCAATATTGGGTGATGGGATTGGGTTTTCATCACACTTTGAAGTCAACTGTGAAGTTTGAGGGTTTCTGCTGTAGACATTCAGTCCTCCAATTCATGGATGTGGGATGGAAGCACATCCACGAATTATATGCTAGGTGAAAACATGATAGTGGAATCAAAGATGGACGGACCAACAAAGGAATTGCCACTCTTCTTCATCATGAGATTGGAACTGCAAGAGGCACAAAAGAGGTGAATATTGGTGCAAGTAGTGGAAGAAAGATTTTCCTGGGACCATATATTGAAATTGCTTATTTTGTGCTACAAAGGATAGAACTAGGAACTAATGGTAGATGCAGGTTATTACAGAACTTAGACCCCATCTATGCAGCCACATAATGTGACATAGGAAATGGATTATCATGGGTATCCAGATGACACCCCAGGCTAATTATTTTTAACCTGGAATAACCCTGAGCCATCCAGATTTATTTCAGGTTTAAAAATACCTGCAAAGGGTCAAATCTTACTGGAAGATCCAGGCATTTGTAGGTATTAAGGTCCTTGCAAACCAAAGTTTCTGGCTGTTTTAGCAACCTTTTCCAGAGGGACGAAGTCTTTTTGAAGGCATGCTACAGACCACATCATTAAGCTAGTTGTTCTGGTCACCCTAAGAGTAAAGGTGTCCACTTTTTACAAAATAGCCTACAGGAAGCCTACATTATACAAGGAACTTTAGGTAGGTTATAGCAATTCAATGATAAAACCAGACCTCCTCTGAATAAATTTGGCCAAGAAAACCCTGTGACGGGGTTGCCATAAGAGGAAATTAGAACTGAAGACACATAACTACAAAACAGTGCAGTTGAATGAAGATGAGAGACAAAGGGTGGGTTGGCTGTTTGCTTCTTGAGGGTTATTATTTGCAGTGTGGGTGTGTGTTGTGTGGGAGAAAGAGTGACTTGTTTCCATGACAGTGATATATTCATCTATCTTTTTTCAGTTACTTTTGAATGCTTATTTTCCCTTTGTAAGAAAATGGAGTGGTACACTAGGTTGAAGCCTGGTTTCTTGAAAACAATGTAGTTATTTGTCAGGATCCGGAGCTCTGCTGATATGCAGGCAGAGATTAACCAAGACAACACCCGGCTTGTGTCAAAACTATTTTACTTAAAGCAGTAACTTATTCACTTGGCTGTTTCAAGGTCTGAGTTCAAACATAAGGATAGCACACAGCTGAAAATATAAAGCAAAGTCTCATGAACAAGGAGTGTACTACAACTGCTGCTTCAGAATCAAGAGTACACGGTAGTCAAGATTGCAGTCCAAGAGTCAAACCCCAAAGGTTCACTGATTAATGTTCCAAGGTTCAAGAGTACAAAGCATAGTCATAGTTCCAAAGGTGAAGCCAGATATGCCAGAGTTCAAGGGTAATCCAAAATCCGTAGTCAAGAATCAGTCCAGGGATTTAAGGTGCATCAAGGTCCACAACAAGACACAAGAGCAACAGAGTTACCAATAAGCTTATCACCATGGTTCAAGATTCACCAAGGTACAAGGTTCACAAGAGTTCATGAAACAGATCAGGATACCACAATCCACCAACTCAGGGGAAAAGCCACTAGCATCCACAGCCAAGTATGATACTTTTCTCCCCTAACAGCAGTCTCTAGCTAGCTCTTTTTATGCAGCTGATTATAGCTGCATCCTATATCTGCAAGCCCCCTACCTGATCACCACTGGTGAGTTCTTACAATAAGTTTACTCTACCCTTTAGAACTAGAAAGGAGATTAACACCTTCCATACCTTCGATCTCCATCACACTTAGCATCACCAACCTGCTAAGCATGATACTATATTACCCATCACCAGACTGCCAAGTATTATATATATATCAATCACCACCAACTGCTAGGCCTGCTGCTACACCAACCACCATCAACTGTGGGACATGACATTATTAATGGGAGTCCTGATGAAGAACAAACCATCCTTGTTGCATCAGTTTCTGTTGAAATTGTTTGTTCATTCATCTCTTGATGCTATTGCTTATTAACATCATTTTCCTCCATTGCTGCATGAATTTGTCTATGAATTATATTTTACAAATAGCATGTTTAGTATTTGCAATATAATAATTTGCAAAATGCATCACAATATTTAAGGCTTTGAACCTTATCTAATTTACATTGGTCACAAGAAACCATTTACACATAGTTCTATTCTGGAACCATGGGGCTGGAGTTGCTGCAGAAATTGAGAAAAGGTGGCCATTTAAGCATTACCAAAAATGGAGAACTACATAATCCAAACCAAGTACAAAATTTTGCCAAAATACAGTATATGCGTAGTTGAATTAAGATGCATTGAAGCAAATTTGGAAGAAATTATTAGAAATGCAAAAAAAAAATCCCTCACAGAGTTTTTTTTTTGTGGTTTCCAGGTGATATGGCCATATTCTATCAGCATTTTCTCCTGCAGGCAAAAATACCAGATCTCCTGAAGATGCCAGCCACAGAAGTGAAATGCTACTAGAACACGGCCATACAGCCTGGAAGCCACACAACACCCAATGATTCCAGCCAAGAAAACCTTCAATGATCCCTTCACATTATAGAGGTTCTTGCTTGCCTCAAAAGAGATGTGGAAGGGGCAATGATAAAAGTAAGAATGGATTCACTGCTCCTGTAGCAGGTCTACCAAGCATTCTTGGTCCTCACTATCTTCTGAGCCTACTCTCCAGCTGATGATGGACAGGGTCCACATCTTTGCTTTGTCTTCCTATGATCCTTTATATTTTAAACTGGATTTGGGATGGGCATCCCCTTCAAGTAGAGTATAGAGAAGTAAATCTTCACTTAGATTTCTTTTGAAGGAAACAATTAGTAATTTCACACATAATTGTGAAATCCTTTAAAACCCCTCAGTTCTCAAAGCCTATACAACAGGGGTCCTCAAACTTTTTAAACAGAGGGCCAGGTCACAGTTCCTCAAACTGTTGGAGGGCCGGATTATAATTTGAAAAAAACATGAATTAATTCCTATGCACACTGCACATATCTTATTTGTAGTGCAAAAACACTTTAAAACAATACAATAATTAACATGAATAACAATTTTAACAAACATAAACTTATTAGTATTTCAATGGGAAGTGTGGGCCTGCTTTTGGCTGATGAGATAGGGTTGTTGTTGTTATGTGCTTTCAAGTCATTTCAGACTTAGGTTGACCCTGAGCGAGGGCTGGGTAAATGACCTCCGAGGGCCGTATCCAGCCCTCGGGCCTTAGTTTGAGGACCCTGCTATACAAGACCAATCCTGACAAACTTCATACATTTTATTTGCATAGAAAACAGCATTTTATAATATTATTCCAAATAAATATTATTTTTAGCACAGATGAGTTTGTGTACAAAAATGCTGTTTTGATGAAAAACATCCATGTATGAATTTTGTGTATAATTGGTCCCAAATTACAGTATCTTCTGCAATATAAAATGGCATTTTTCTATATCATTTCCAGTGCAAAATATGCTGGTTTCTGCACAAAACAATGTGTGTAATTTATACAGAAGTCCCCAAATGCAAAGATTAATGCCAATCCATAATTCTTCTCATCAGGGCTTCTTGAATTTCAAAACACCTTTTTGATAATTAAAAAGATTTTTGAATATCCTTTCCATCTTTAGTAAGGAACAGAAAACCTTTCAGCAGAGAACAGTTCTGTGTAAACTAGGACATATGGTTAAGCTAACTAAACAGTTGATTTGGACCTCAGTGCTGCACATACTTCCAACTAGCCGTAAGCCATTAAAATGACACCTACATGAATATTTATGGCATTCCTGATCACCTTTATACAGGACTGCTGAGGCAGTTTCATGTAGAGTTGGTGCAGGTTTGATGCCAAAGCTCTTTAACGCCACTATTTCCTTAAGGTTTTCAAAAAGTCAATTTGAACAAATGTACACAATACCCAAGGTACCTTTGGCCATAACTACTGTCTATGTCTGCCAGCTTTACCTACTCATGTCAAAGCAGCCAAGTAGATAAATAGACTGGATTTTACCCAGTTGTAGAATTGTTGGTGTTCCAAGGACATAAGAGGTCCCAGCCTAGTGCTTCTATATATTCAGGTGCTGTAAAAGATTTTTCTGACATTTATTGTTTTATTGCTTAGCACTTGGGAAAAATGGGCAGTTGAATGAAACTGCACAGCCCTCCCTCCACCTTTTTGAGGGGAGACATATGGGCAGCATTTTGCATGGCAACCTTTTCTTTGCATCTTTATGATAACACAAAGACACTGCACCCTCTGGAGCTGTTAGTTGGTTCAAGTAGCTTAAATTAAGCACACCTTTATTGTGTTTCAGCAGAGATCTGGATAGGTGATAGAAGAAGAAGGGGTGGTAGTACAATAGAATTTTCTGCAGCCATTTCAGTGAAAATTAATCTTTGTTGCTGATTTAGGACAGGACTGTCATGCACGTCTATGTTCCAAACTGAGCTTCAGGTCTCAGGGCTCAAGCATTAGCCTTCTTTTATTTACCCTCCAAAATATTACAGATGAAAACTGGAACACTTGTAGCCAAACTATATTAGAGTGTGGTCAAGTAATGAGGAAAAAAAACCCTCACATGAACTTGGAGAAGCTGTGGGGGGAAGAGAAAGAAACTCAGACATTTTAAAAGGGTCCTGAAAAGCTGGAACAACAGAGGAGTAATCTGGGACAACTAGAAGGCATGCTATTGCATGGATCACCATGGAACAGACGAAATATGGGGAAATCAGAAGGAATGAACATGTGTTAAAGACAATATCTCACCTTACTCCTTCTCCTTCCACTTTTCCCCTCGGAATTGAAATCCAAGGTGGATCTTTCCAAGGTTTTTTTCCAAAGTATCCAAGGTGATACTTAAAGAGTAATACTTTTTCAAAGTGCATTAGTTGGGAACAAAACCTGGAAGAGCACCCAAACTCACTTTTTATCTCATTTGAAGAGCTGCATCATAAGAGGAAGCATCATAAAACAGCATGTAACAGCTCTGGAAAAGGATATATATATATATATATATATATATATATATATATATATATATAGCAATACATCACCAACCTACTAAATGCTCTAGGTATCCCCATGTTCATCTGCAAATCCACAATACACGCACACACAGTATGTGTGTGTGTGTATTGTGGATTTGCAGATGAACATGGGGATACCTAGAGCATTTAGTAGGTTGGTGATGTATTGCTCCACTTAGAGATGCATATGGACTTCAGAGAAAAAGAATGGGGCCAAGGAACAGAGTCCTTTACAGTGGGGTATGTTTACTTTGGACTGGCCTCAGCACCAGAGAAGCCCCATTGTAAACTCTTAATAAACAGGTTAATAGAAGTACTTTTCTGAAAGTGTTTCTGACTGGCTGTAACTTTTTCTAATGTTACACCATTAAGCTGTATTTCTGGCATTGAAGAGGGATTGGCCGGTGACTGCTGGAACAGCACTTTGGTTTTCTTGATGTTTAATGACAGGCCGAGCTTCTCATAAGCTTCTGTAAAGGTGTTTAAAGTGGCTTGTAGGTCTTGTTCTGAATGCGCACAGATGACATTATCATCAACATACTGGAGTTCTATAACAGATGTTGTAACCTTGGTTTTGGCTTTCAGTCTGCTGAGGTTAAATAGCTTGCCATCTGTCCGATAGATGATTTCTACTCTGGTGGGAAGCTTCCCGTTAACAAGGTGAAGTATCATAGCAATGAAGATGGAAAATAAAATTGGGGCAATAAGCCATCCCTGTTTGACACCTGATTCCATCATGTCATCATGGAGGAGCCGCAGGATGTTCACACTTTGGGAGCCATTGCTGTCCAAGACTGTTGCCATCATGTTATCATGGAGGAGCCGCAGGATATTCACAAATTTGTTAGGGCACCCAATTTTTTTGGAGGATGGTCCAGAGAGCACTGTGATTCACTGTGTTGAATGCCTTAGCAAGGTTAATGAATGCCATGTACAGAGGTTGATTTTGTTCCCTGCATTTTTCTTGGAGCTGTTGTGCAGTGAACATCATGTCCACTGTTCCTCTGGAGGGGCAGAAGCCATTCTGGGATTCTGGGAGGGTGTCTTCTGAAAGGGGTAGAAGGCGGTTTGCAAGGATTCTTGCGAGGATTTTCCCAGCTGAGGTTAGAAGAGAGATACCTTGATAGTTTCCACAGTGTGTTCTTTCCCCTTTTTTGAAGAGGGTGATGATGGTGGCATCCTTGAATTATGCTGGGATTTTCTCGGTCACCCACACTTTTTCTATGAACTGGTGGAGTTGTTGTGTTAGCTCAGGTTCTCCCTCTTTAAAGATTTCAGCAGGGATCCCATCAGGTCCATTGGCTTTGTTATTTTTTTGTTCGCTGATGGCATTGTTGACTTCTTCCAACCTAGGCAGTGCTGCAAGCTCATCCCTGGTTTGTTGTTGTGGGATTTGTGAGAGAACCTCTTCGGCCACATTGGAGCTGCAATTCAGGAGGCTTTGGTAGTGTTCTTTCCAACATAGTGCAATTGATTTTTTGTCCTTCAGAAGTTTGGTTCCATCTGATGAGTGTAGAGGTTGTATGCCATGGTTTCTTGGTCTGTAGATGACCTTTGTGGCTTTGAAAAATCCCTGAGCATCATGGGTATCTGCCAGCTGTTGGATTTTTTCAGCCTTCTTTGTCCACTAGATGTTCTTGAGTTCTTTTGTCCTTCTTTGGACCTCAGCTTTTGCAGTGGCGTAGAACTTTTTCTTAGCAGTACAGTTGATTTCTCTCTGCCATGTTTGGACGGCTTTCCTTTTCTTATCAATTAGCTGTTGGATCTTGTTATCATTTTCGTCAAACAAATCTTGATGTTTCTTGGTTTGATATTCAATAGCTTCTACACAGGCTGTGATGATAGAGGTCTTCAGTTTGTTCCAATGTTCCTCAACATTTTCAGGGTGTTCTGTGGGTAGATGGTTCTTGAGTGCTGTTTGGAGAACAGCACTGGAGGACTCCTCAAGGTCTTGGGTGTGCATTTTGCGCCTTGTCTTTCTTCCTTGGAGTCTGCACATGGGGGCAATCTTGATAACCATCATGAATTGGATTAGCCTGTGGTCTGTCCAGCAGTCATCAGCACCTGTCATGGCTCTTGTGAGAAGCACAGCACAGTGGTCTCTGGCATTTATGTTTATGCAGTCTAAGAAGTGCCAATGTATAGACCGGGGATGCTTCCATCATGTCCTGAACTTGTTTTTCTGGAGGAAGAGCATGTGGTGATGACAAGGTTGTGTTCCGCACATTTGGTGAGAAGCAGGATGCCATTCGAGTTGCTATTTCCAACCCCGTCTTTTCCTATGGTCCCTGGCCACAGGTCGAAGTCGTGCCCACCTCTTGCATTAAAGTCCTCCAGGAGGATGATTTTGTCCTCCTTAGGTATCTCTGATAGGATGGTGTCCAACTGACAATAAAAAATGTCCTTGATGTCTTCATCAGCATCTAGTGTTGGTGCATAGGCAATATGATGGTTGCCTGTTGGTTTTTGGCAAGATCAATTCGGAGGGTTTTGAGTCGTTCATTGATGCCAATGGGTGCTTCGGTCAGATGTTTCACCAGATCATTTCTGATAGCAAAACCAACTCCATGCATTCTTTGGTCTTCTTCGGGCAGTCCCTTCCAGAAGAAGGTGTAGCCTCCTTTTTCTTCCTTCAGCTGTCCCTCTCCTGCTCTCAGGGTCTCCTGAAGTGCTGCTATGTCGATGTTAAAGCATCCCAGCTCCCTTGCGATGATGGCAGTTCTGCATTCGGGGTGTTCACTGTCAGTGTTGTCCATCAGTGTCTGTACGTTCCATGTACCGAAGTTCATTTTTCATTTTTGGCCGCAGGGTGGTGACCCCACTGGACGCGGCAGTCCAGTCAGGGATAAGAGAGGCACACTATGTTTAGGGCACCTTTTCTATCCCCTTCCCTGTGTGGGGTGAGCAAAGTGGGTCCTAAAAAGGGCTGCTCAGTTGTGGATATAGCTGCCGAACTACTCAAATGCCTCGGACCTTGAGGTAGAACGATTGAGTCTGTATCCACCCCCCATGTGCCAGTCTGTGACTAGGGGCTTCCAGATTTCACTCTCCTGCCTCTGTCGCCACTTGCTGATCGCCATGGGACTTTGGTTGGTTTGTTTTTATTTTCTTTGGAAGATGGCTGTGCGTGAGTTTTTTAATGTGTGGAGGTCAGTGCACAACTGATCAACACACAGTCTTCACAGAGTGAGGTTTCACAGGTGGCATAGTTTAACAAGACGGCCGTGGCTTCTCACTCTGTTGCAGCCTTCTTCCACCTTCACAGACGTTGTAACATATACCATTTAATGCTCCGCCTGCTCTGTCGTTGAAGTCTTTGGGTCTTGGTCTGGAACCTCCCCCGCAGCCACTCCTGCAAGTGCACAACTCCAGTCATTGTGTCCACAGATTCATTGGAACACTCAAGCCCCCTCACCAGGACAAGGTGACAGTCCATTGAGAGGGCACGTATAATGTCCAAGCACAAGGGAGTTGACTGGAGAAAAGAGTTCATGGGTTCACAAGTAGATTGGCTACATACATACAGAGATGGACGTTTTCTCACCGATGTTATAAAACAGAGGTCAGTTGTCCAATCTGCTCCTGCAGAATTCTGGGAAATGTAGTTTGGGGAAGCCAAGGACATCTCTAGTTGAGAATTCCAAAGTCTCCATTCTGAACTACATTTCCCAGAATTCTGCAGGAACAACTTGGACAATTGGCAGACAATATCCTCCATGTTATAACACTGGTGGGAAAACATAGATAGGAAAGATATCATGAAAAGGAGCATGCACATTTCATGTACCTGTGGCGCAGTGGGTTAAAGCACTGAGCTGCTGAGCTTGTTGATCGAAAGGTCGCAGGTTCGATTCCGGGGAGCGGCGTGAGCTACCGCTGTCAGCCCTAGCTTCTGCCAACCTAGCAGTTTGAAAACATGCAAATGTGAGTAGATCAATAGGTATCGCTCCGGCGGGAAGGTAACGGCGCTCCATGCAGTCATGCCGGCCACATGACCTTGGAGGTGTCTACGGACAACGCTGGCTCTTCGGCTTAGAAATGGAGATGAGCACCCCACCCCAGAGTCAGACATGACTGGTCTTAATGTCAGGGAACTACATTTACCTATCTTTGATTAAGAGGTGGACAACACTACTTCAGATTTCAGGTATATATGAGTAAGTATCTAAATGAGAAGTCTTCAGCTTGATTCTACCCATGGACAAGAAGGCTTTTACCCAAATGGGACAGGGGCAGTGGAGACTAGCTTTGCTGTTTTACTTGGTTTCATTTTCTGGAAAGTTTGAAAAGGAAAAAAAATGTACCCCCAAAACCCTACAGCAAAAACTTTTTTTTAAAAAAGAAAAAAGAAAAGAAATTGAACATGTGTAAAAATTGTAAAGGAAAAAACTGGTAAGTGCATGGAGAGAATGTGCAATATAGCAAACATTGCAATCCTCATGGACTGATAATTCAAGCACCTTCGATTCCTTTATTAAAAAAATATCCTTAATAGACAGCATTTGTTAAGCATTTAGAGCTTTGGTCACAAAGCAGCTGCTGAGCTCTGAACTTCCTGGAACTGGGAACAGCTGATCCCAATAAATAAGTAACTTCTCAGCTAACACTTCTAGTACCTGACCTACTTTTGAGAAGCATGTTTCCCAGAGGTTTCAAATAACAATTGATCCCCTGAACCAGCCAGAATGTGAGGTATCTCCAGTATTGTTCCATTGCTTACAAACCTCTCATTGCATGAGTCTTTCCCAGAGAGTGTTCCTAAGCACAAACCTATGCATCTTCCAATAATGCATAGACAGGAATGGGTCCCGGGTGTGAAGTTCTCATCCAGCAGACTTTAGCAGAGATGAGAGGATGACAAATTCTGAACAACAAAATATGGTTATGAATATTTGTCTAAGTTGTAAACTCCTTCGTTGCCAAAGCTATCCAAATCCTAAGTGGCAACAATATTTTAATAGGCCTGTCGCATTGTTACCACTGAATATCTTTGAAAAAAGGGGAGTTTCAAGTGGTACAAAATGCATTCTGACAAATATTTTTTCAAGTAATTTTTCACTGCTGTATTTTCTGTAGAGATAGTATTTTAAACATCAGTTTGTTTTCTTTCCTTCTTTGTTTGGTTTTGCAAACCCATGAAGTTCATCTTGCAGTGGTCAGCCAAGGGAACCTGTAAGCCAGCCACTAAGACCTGGAGGGTTGGCCCTAGTATGGTCTGGGTAGAATTAGTTATTTAAAAGACCAGTTCCACCACTTGCTGCAGGAAGATATTGAAATCCATCAGTTAATGTTTGGTGGTGCTTTCTCTGCTGTAGACCACTTGCTGTATCATTTACTAGCTATAAATTCTTATCTACTGGTGGTATGTGCAAGTTTTCAGAACCAAATGAAGTCTTGGATATGCAGCCAGTTTCATGGTTGGAACAGAAAGAAAAAAAAAAACATAAGCTTTGTGCTGCTCTGTTGTGCAGGAATCTTCCTTTAAAAGGTAAAAATAGGGAAATGCACACTGTCTGGTATCTTGTTCAAGCACCAAACCTCCTTCCATCATATAATGTATAAAAGTAGCTGACTACTGTCCAGAACAAGGAAAAAATATACTTGTTCTGTCCCCATGCTATCTTAACTGCTTGGAAGGTGAAATGGCTTCCAGATTGGAGACTATATAGTTGAATCAAACAAGAACTTATTAACTGACAAGAATTTTATACTTTCTGTCCTCCTGAGTCTCACTATAAAGTCTTTATGAGGAGAGGTAAAGTCTTTGAGAGATAGACACAGTTTTTGCCAAACTGATGCTCTTGAATCTTTATTTCTTCTTATTGTGGCTTTCTTTTATAGTGTTCAACTGTCTCTAAGATGGTCTCAATATTTAACTTTGACTGGACTTGAATACAGCTCCAACTGGATGTGCTATATGGAGACCTTCTGACCTTCCTTCCTCTTCACCTTCCAGTCACAAAAAGGTGGATTCTTCCAAGAACCAGAAGTGCCTTGCCTGAAGCTCTGTCCCCAGAGGGGATTTTAAAGGGGCAGGGTGATGGAGGCTTCAAATGCAAAGAGGCTGTCTAGACTGACCCCTATAAATTGTACATAAAATATGAATCCCTCTAACTAGGGGTAAACAGTTAGAGTCTTCCTGGGGCTCAGTGATGCTCTTAATGGTTTTGAAGTGCCCAGAAGCTTGATTTACTGCTGGACTAAGCCCTGAAGAATTACTAATCTGCTTTTATTTTTGCTTATTTTCCTATTGTGTCCATTGAATCACATAGTAGGATGAGTTGCAAAGACCATCTAGTCCAATCCGGTTACACAGGAATACTGTACAGAACTGCATTATTTAAAATTGCCTATCCAAGCTGCCTTTAAAGACTTCCAGATACTACCAAGAAAGCTTATCGTAGTAGTCTTAGTAGGAGAGAAAGAAAGATGGGCCTGAACAGCTAAGCTGGATCTTAAATAACAATAGCATTTTGTTGAGGAATGTCTCAAATTGTTGTAGTGCCTCTGAGGCAATGAAAGTTTGGTTGGTTTGTGTGTTTCTGGTGTGAAATGAAAATATTCAAAAAATCTTCACATGCTGCCACTTAACAACAGGTAGAAGAGAACAAACACGTCTGTGAAAGACTTTACCAAAATAAGATACATTCATTCCTGTCTTTAAATATAATTATCAATCCTTCCTTGCGACTACATGCTGACAGTTGGTTTCCTTCTGTTAGGTGGGAAGGGGCAATGCAACTTTCAGGCGAGAGTGATTGACAGCTTACAACACTCTATTCCTGAAACTTGGCACACACACTTTATATCAGTTCTATACTTTTAAGCCTTTTTTAAAAACACAACTTTAAATGTGAACTTTTAAATTGTGGAATATGGAGTGCTGAATATAATATCTGAATAAAATATCAGTAGTGGTATCCCAGTGGGCAGCCAACCAATTTTAGATGGAGCTCTACAATCCCCTGCTGAAAAATCCCTCAACAAATATGACAGTCATGCTTGAGCAACATTTGCTCTGGTATAGTAAAGTTGTGTGAAGCTCTGGCAGTGAAGGAAGTTCTTATATCATGGAAATGAATAAGGAATATTTAATTATTCTTGTTTATATAAAACAGAAGATCTATTACTTTCATTGTCTCAACTATATTTTGAATTCTTTTACTCCCAATTAAATGAGAGATAATACTTCTTAATTTTACAATTTGTTATCTGAAACATAGGCTATGCTAGCTTTTGAGAAGTTAAGTTTCCTATGATAGTGGCAGGAAATGACATTCCTTGACCTGCCATTTCAGTTTTTGCACCCAGTTTGCACCACGAAAGATTGTCTGACAAGTGAGATGAAATCCCTCTTGCTTTTTGTTACCTTGACCTTTCAAGCAAACATAAATGATTTACCCTCTCTCTATCCTTTATCATACCCTTTGAAGGTGGAAAACTGCAAATGAAAGGAGGAAGTAGCAGGTTACTTAAAATGGGGGCTTCATTTTGATTCCAGTTGTCTGAAAATAGAGTGGATCTTCATTGGAATCAAAATTGTTGACAATTATTTAAGCAAGCAGGAGATTGTTTTCACTTCAAATAATTATATCACCAGAACTCACTTTGTGTGACCTTTTATTTAATGGAAATATGCATAGTCCTAACTTAATAGCAGAAGCTTTAAGAAAGCTTTTTATTGAATTGCGATGCACATTGGTTTCCAATGCACATTGGTTTCAGAGTACATCAAACCCGTTGTGAAACTGTCACTTCCCCAACCTTGCTTCATAGTAATGCAACATCAAACTTTTACTAGATACTGCTATGATGAAACTATTAAACATATAAGTCAATTTATGAAGGCATAATTTCCATACAGGATTCCGATTGCTATTTTTAATTCCATTGCTACATAGAATCATAGAATCGGAAGAGATCTCATGGGCCATCCAGTCCAATCCCCTGCTGAGAAGCAGGAAAATTGCATTCAAAGCACCCCCGACAGATGGCCATCCAGCCTCTGTTTAAAAGCTTCCAAAGAAGGAGCCTCCACCACACTCTGGGGCAGAGAGTTCCACTGCTAAACACAGCTCTCACAGTCAGGAAGTTCTTCCTAATGTTCAGGTGGAACCTTCTTTCCTGTAATTTGATGCCATTGTTCTGCATCCTAGTCTCCAGGGCAGCAGTAAACAAGCTTGCTTCCTCCTCCCTATGACTTCCCCTCACATATTTATACATTTATTTATTATTTATTATTTATTATTTGCACTTGTTAACCGCCACTCTCAGCCCGAGGGCGACTCGTGGCGGTGTACAGAACATAGAGAAGACAACAATTTACAGTAAATCAAGACCATAACATAACATCTTACTAATACAACAACTAATTAAGCTAAAAATCCGCATTCGTCTAGTTTGGGGTCATAATCAATCTCATAGTCGTAGTCCATTCCGGTGGTCATTCCAAAAACGTAGCACTTAGTTGAAGGCCTTTTCGAAGAGCCAGGTTTTCAGGCCCTTGCGGAAGGCCATGAGGGAAGGCGCCTGTCTGATTTCAGCAGGGAGGGAGTTCCATAGCCGGGGGGCCACCACCGAGAAGGCCCGCTCTCTCGTCCCCGCCAGGCGTGCCTGTGAGGCAGGCGGGACCGAGAGAAGGGCCTCCCCAGATGATCTCAAGGTCCTCGTGGGCTCGTAGGCCGAGATGCGGTTCGCAAGGTATTTTGGGCCGGAACCGTTTAGGGCTTTGTAGGATAACACCAGCACCTTAAATTGGGCCCGGTAGCAAATCGGCAGCCAGTGGAGCTGGGACAGCAGGGGCGGCAGGGGCTATCATGTCTATCATGGCTATCATGTCTCGTCTCAGACTTCTCTTCTTCAGGCTAAACATGCCCAGCTCTTTAAGCGGCTCCTCATAGGGCTTGTTCTCCAGTTACTTGATCATTTTAGTCGCCCTCCTCTGGATACATTCCAGCTTGTCAATATCTCTCTTGAATTGTGGTGCCCAGAACTGGACACAATATTCCAGGTGTGGTCTAACCAGGGCAGCATAGAGGGGTAGCATGACTTCCCTGGATCTAGACAGTATACTCCTATTTAAGCAGGCCAAAATCCCATTGGCTTTTTTTGCCTCCTCATCACATTGTTGGCTCATGTTTAACTTGTTGTCTACGAGGTCTCAAAGATCTTTTTCACACGTACTGCTCCCGAGCCAGGCGTCCCCCATTCTGTATCTTTGCATTTCATTTTTTCTGCCTAAGTGGAGTATCTTGCATTTATCACTGTTGAATTAATGTAATTAGGATTGACAGATCTCAGAGTCTAGTTACTCTTGTCAAGTTGTCAAGTCAAGGAACAGTAATAGAAAGGTGAAAGCACATTGGACAAAAGATTATTTGCATATTTTCTTACGCTTAGCATTTTTATTATTTGAATGCTGCACTCTGTAAAACCATGGTTGATGCTGAATTATCATGCTTAATGACATGATGAGGAGCTGTCTCTAGAAATTTCTTCAGTGTCCATCACCTATGACATCACAATAGATCTGCTGTAGATCACAGTTTTTGGCCTTGAAATCTCAATGTCTGGATAGTCCTCACCAGGAAGTCCTAAGTTCCAGAGATAGCAAAATAGAGTCAGTTGAGGGCCCCTTATCACCAAACATTCAGTGAGGTCATCTAATGCATTGACACTTCTTTCTTTCATGGCCTTGAATAATCCTTGAAAGTGGAGACAAGATCCAGTGGACAGTGCCCTACGTTTGGTTCAGGAATGGTCTGAATATACTATTCTACAATGGATAGAAAGAAATGGATTTCATCACTTCATGGTATATTTTTCAAAATTCTTTACCTTTCTAACAAAAATGATTACCTAATGAATATAACAAATGAATAAATGATAACAAAATACAAACAACACTGCCCAAACCCATTATGTGGCATGGTTTTGTTTTTCTTTTACATCAGCTTCTCAGCTTGGTTTCTCTGTTTAGCCCTGCTCTTCAGCACTGCTAGCCCAAGATAAATGGTCCAATTATTTTAAATGCCTTGCTTGTACTATTCAGATACTTCTTTCTGCCTCTGCTTATCCTTCTTTCTGGTCATGGCCAAAACAGGTTTCTTCATCTTGCATGCCAAAGGCCAGCATTGCTCCTTAGCTGCTATTACTTGCCAATTATTCTTGTTAGCTTTTTTCCCCCACTTCCAGCTTTTGTAAGAATAAGAGTACAGGAGTAAGAGAATGATCCAAGGAAGTATTCCAATCTTTTCTGATTTAATTCAAGTGAATTTGGGTGGGGAAAAAGGTTCTTCATGTTGGCTTTTTTGTAAGGGGATGGTCTGCATCCTCATTCACTGAAGATCAGGTAAAGTTCATATCCACTGTCTGTGCCTCTCAGCCACATGATATTTATCTCACAAGGCTGAAAAGGGCCGCCCATGCATGCACTAGATTTCAAGTGCATGCCTAGATTTCAACATGACTGGGCTTTTTGGGAATTCCACTCGCCATGAACAGACTCTAGGAATGTATGTAGTCTCTACCGTTTTATAGATGAAATCTGGTACACATGTGACCATGCAACATCAGAGATGGCAAACATTATTATCAGGAAAGGCAGACAAACTAAGGGAGACTCCAACAGTTTGGTTTTGTCTGAATCTATAGGGAATGACAATATTTTGCCCCTTTTCTCCCTTACTCACTTGCCAAATAAATTAAGTACAAACTAATTCCATGCTTTGAACAGTTTGCAACCCATGAAGCTGAGGACAAAAGGGAAGAGAAGGAAGAAGAGAGATCAACTGGGATGTTTTGGAAGAAGCTAAAAATGGTTGGAATACTTCCTTGGCTTACTTTCTCACTCCTGTACTCCTATTCTTACAAATAGTCATGATTAACCCTACTTAATCACGATAGTTGAAGGATATACATGTACATACATATAGGGTCCTTTCACATACAGGCAGTCTCTGAGTTACAAACAGCTCATTGCTAAGAATGAGGGCAAGACAAGTGGAAATGAGAGAAATCTACCCCTTGGAAGGGAAAATCACTCCTGAATGAGTTATCATGGAGAAAAGGTACCTCCACTGAAGCTTTATCATCAATCCTTGTTTCCACAACAAGGCAATTTTTTCAAAATCCAATTATCACATGGACAGAAAGTGAGGTGAAACCCAAAATAAGCACTACAGGGGTTTTAACCCTTCCCTGTGCTACCCAAAGCTAGCTATATATACGGCCTGAGTTACACATAAAAACATACCTGTTCTGATTTACCTACAAAATCAACTTAAGAACAAATCTATAGAACCAAAGTAAAGACTTTCTGTATATATTTCAGATTTCAATATTAATGTCCAAAATATGTAGTAGTAGATAGGATTTGTGCTACTTCGGGACTGCTTGTATATATTTATTTATGTGACCTGTGCGGAGGGGACTAGCTTAAGTAGATTGATTGTTTAAACTCCTTGCTAGATTCAGTTTCTACACACTTAAGCAGGAGATCCTTGAAATATTGGAATGTATGCCAGCCTCTCCTCTGCCCATGGGCACAGTTTCAGAATGTAAAATTATCAACTGGTAATGTTTTGGAAAACATATTCCCCCCATCCCTCAATTTTAATCAAAATGGCAATATAGACATTTGCTTTCAACCAAAGTCGGCAGGATAAAACAGAACCTGAATTTCACTATTGTATCATTGCCAATAAAATAATATAGGAAAAGAATCAGTTGCACAAGCTGGCAAGGTTTTTACTTCTGAGATAGTAATATTCTGTTATTAGCTGCCTTTGGGGTGATCACATCAGCAGTCAAGATTCGGAAGAAATGTGTGGGGCAATTTTTACACAGGGAAACACTTGCATTGTGACTAATGATAAGGAATTGTCTGCTTACAAAAGCTCTTTTTCCCTGCCTTTCTATTAATCCATATTTTCTTGGTAGTCACTAGATGGCACCGTAGAGCAACTTTGCAGCTATTTGGTGACAATGAAACTATTCTGGAAGGATTTTAAATCTGCTGCGTTTGGGTCTCTTGCTGCATGGATGCCTTAGAGCATGAGGCAAAAATGATTATTTCCCCCCAGTTTAGGCATGTGCAAATTTAGCAGCATAGAACTACAGATGAGTTTGATTCCTATGCAATCTGATTTAAAGTTTGATGGAGAATAAATGATATAGCAAAGTGATATAGAAATCTTTTATATGCACACACACACATACACGGAGTTGTTCTAAAGCATGGTCACCATTTTGGCTTTATCTGAAGTGCCAACTGTGTCCCTTCCTAGATTTGAAGGAAATAAAGATGATCGTGTATGCAGTAGGAACCTCAAGATCGGACTTCTGCAATGCACTTTATACTGGGCTACCTTTGTAACAAGTTTTGAATCTCCAGTTGGTTCAAAACACAACAGCGAGATTGGTTACAGGACCATCCAGGAGTGAGCATATTATACCCATATTAAAGCTACTCTACCTGCTGCCAGTTAGTTTCCAGGCAAAGTACAAAGTGTTGGTATTGAGCTTTAAAGTCTTACATTTGCTTCGAACACTGAGGTCCTCTGGAGGACAGCTACACCAGTCTGCCAGAACCCAACTGGCATCCATCACCCAGAAGACCTTTTCATTGGCTGTCCCACAACTGTGGAATTGTTGTTGAACAATTTAGAATGGCTGTGGATAGTGAGATCCAAGCCACTGTGGGCTTAGCCTAGTGAGAAAAGAGAAGCCAATATTCCAGAATAAATCTCACCAAGTTGAAGCAGAAGCCATTGAGGTATTTATTTCTGTTCCAGTTGGAAAAGGATGACAGCTGCAACAATCTGCTGAAGAGCCACCATGCCCAGTTACAGAGAGCAAGACCTGATATACAGGTTTTCTATTCAAATCTCCCATGCCCTCCCCCTGAGCTAGCTTCACTGTAATTGGTTCTGATGTCAGTGAGCCAGGAGGAGCAGCCAGGGACTGGTGTGGCTTGTCCAATGAGAGCCCGAGCCCTGCTTCAGACACTTGGCCAATTGTGTGCAAGGAGGCAGCGGAACATTAGAAACAAAGAAAAATAGTTGCTTCAGGGGGGGATAATGAGTTGCCCATACCGGACCCTATTGAAAAGCGACCTAGGCAATTGCTGTAAGCCCTCAAGTCTGGCCTGACTATTGACACAGAGGTTTGAAACAACATTTCTGCCTGCCCCCTCAGAGCCCATCCATTGTCAAAAAGTACAGTGATACTGGTTTTCTTGATGGGATCTCTGGATCCATTCTTCTGAGAAGGGAACGTCATTGTTGGAGAAAACTGCAACAGCCCTTTCTCCTTGTGGGTGGGCAAATGCCCTTTGTGAAGAGTGATCAGAGCATCCAAAGGTTACCCAATTCTTAAGTAGCCTGATCTTCCGAGGCTTAAGAAAATGGGCCATCATGCTATTGTCTATATTGTGAAATGCTTGAGAGTCCATTCAACAAAATGCAGACCCAGGGCAGCTTTTGGCACCTGAGTCAGGAAGTGCTGGCCAGAGTTCATAAAAAGGTCACCTTGCATCATGTTTTATACATGCATATGTGAAATTATTGGGGACATGGGACATATACAGGGGTTCGTAAAGGGATAAAGGGTCATCCAGGGTTGGAAGAGATGGGTCCTTGTTGTGGTTGTTAGTCCTTCTGCAAATTGGACAAAACTTAACTCTTATTATATGATTCCAGCCTGGTGTCCTTTGCAAAACTATGAATTCCTGATTATGAACTATCTTTTATTTGGGGGGGGGGGTCACCTCTGACTCCGAATGAGCTGCTGGAAGAGATTACACAGCTAAATGGGCTGTCAGAATTTTAAACACATCTGAAGACCTATCTCTTCTGGCAGGCCTACACAGCCAGTTGTAATCACAAATTTTAAACTTGAATCTTATTTTACTGTATTTTAAACTTTGTTCTGTATATTTTAATATATGTATTTGTAGCTATATATTTTAATGTGTGTATTTTTTTATAATTCATGCCCAGTACATTCATGCCCTGTACTGATTGGTAGCTGTTATAGACTGCATTTAATTACACTGTAGAATTAATACAGTTTGGCATCACTTTAACTACGGTGGCCCAATACTATGGAATACTGGGATTTATAGTTTGCTGTTGCACCAGTATTATTTGGCAGAGAAGGTTAAAGGCTATGTAAAGCTACAAGTCCATGATTCCATAGCATTAGGTCATGGTTGTTAAAGTAATGTCAAACTGCATTCTACTTCTTCAATGTAAATGCACCCAAAGCTTTCTCAGGACCCTTCCACACAGTCCTATATCCCAGAATATCAAGGCAAAAAATCCCACATCATCTGAGTGTGGACTCAGATAACCTAGTTTAAAGCAGATTTTCTGTCTTGATATTCTGTGATATATGGCTGTGTGGAGAGGCCCTCTCAGACTTGCAAATGGAGCCTGGGAGCCTTGCCTATCATTTTGAATAGATGCTGAACCTTTGATTATGATGTCTGCAACACGTTTTGCTTCTAGATATGCATTTTGGCTACAGTTTGGATGGCACTCTATGGAAAGTACATTTTACAAAGAATACTAGATGGTGAGTGACTCACCATTGCTGTCTCCCTTACAGAAATCTAAGAAACATATTTACCATGATGTGCCCAAAGTAGCTTTGGAGTAGTTAGCTATAGAGCTGCCCCTACCTTTGGCTAGTCTTTTGAGACCACATTTTGAATTCCTGCTTGGAGCAATTACGAAAGGGAATGAAAAGGATTCAACTGAAACTGCTGACATTTTGCAGTGTCGGCAGAGCCTTAAGTTGCCACTGAGACCATGTTCTTATACAAGTAGACTGTATGGCAACTGGCAAATTGGTGTCTGGCTGGTGCTATTGAGATTACAGGAAGGGATCCATGTGACTGAATGTATGAATTTTTTTTAAAAAAAGCCAGTTTACTTGGGAGCTGCCTTATTAGAGAGATGTCTTCTCCCTGAAATGTTTGGGTTAGGTCTGTGTAGGAATATGTTTTCACAGGGAACAA
The DNA here is from genome assembly GCF_037176765.1 of Anolis sagrei. Classification (NCBI taxonomy): domain Eukaryota; kingdom Metazoa; phylum Chordata; class Lepidosauria; order Squamata; family Anolidae; genus Anolis; species Anolis sagrei. The sequence goes on from NC_090024.1 coordinate 24,192,723, forward strand.
TATGTGACTTTCTGATATTCTTGGTGGCTGCTTTCAGAATCTCGAACTTTGTAAAAAAAAAAAAAAGGAGGCTAAGCATATTTTATAGGAAGAGCATGACAAGAATTGGAGCTAAGACTTTTTTTTTTTTTTAAATCTATTTTAGTATTCCTTACAAAAAGGTGATAGCTGGCAAACTGTATCCCAGTCAAAAGATTTTTTAGGTATAAAAGATTCAATGAAATAATATATATATATGAAAATGGTATTATAAAAGATTTTGCATAGCAATAGAAAAGAGAAATTTTGACATCAAATACCAACATCAGCCATACACCTTTCCCCTCATAGAAAGGCTAATGCAGCCCACTTTAAAATAGCATTAAATAAACTTGAATGAAGATAGTGTCACTAATGGCTATTATTTGGAATGGCTACATATCATTTCCACAATTAGAGCAAATTGTAGGTGCATAATGAGAATACAGTCTCATAGCAGACCTTCCTGTAGACAATTTATTAGCTGCTGTCAGAACCGAATGTTAACCAAAAAGGCCCACAGTCTAAAGTTGCAAGATCTCAAGCCCTGATCTTGGGTCTAATTTTCATGGGGCATGTCCTGATGGGTGGTAACAGTGAAAGCTCTCCTGTTTTGGTGGACTCGGCTCTAAGTCCAGGGTTTTGTACTGGGCCCAGTTCTGTTAAACATCTTTATTAATGACTTAGATGGAGGGTTACAGGGTGTGCTTATCAATTTTGTGAATGACACCAAATTGGGAGGGATAGCTAATACTCCAGATGAGAGTATCAGAATTCAAAATGGCCTTAACAGACTAGACAGCTGGGCCAAAACTAACAAAATGAATTTCAACAAGGAAAAATGTAGGATACTTCACTTATGCAGAAAAAATGAAATGTACAAACACAGGATGGGTGGCACCTGGCTTGACAACAGTAAATGTGAAAAAGATATTGGAGTCTTCTTGGAAAACAAGATGGACATGAGCCAACGGATTGATGCAGCAGCTTAAAAAGCCAGTAAGATTTTGGGCTGCTTCAAAAGGAGTATAGTGTCTGGATCAAGGGAAGTAATGGTACCCCTCTATTCTGTTTTGATCAGACATCACCTGAAAAATTGTGTCCAATTCTGGGAACAACAATTTAAGAGGGATATTGACAAGCTGGAAGGTATCCAGATGAGGGCAGCATAAATGATCAAAGGTCTGTAGACCATGGCCTATGGGGAGAGACTTAAAGAACTGGCCATGTTTAGCCTGCAGAAGAGAAAGTTGAGAGAAGACATGAAGACATGTTTAAATATTTAAAAGGCTGTCATAAGGAAGAGGGAGCAGGCTTATTTTCTGCTGCCCTGGAAACTAGGACTCAGAGCAATGGTTTCAAATTATAGGAAAAGAGATTACACCTGAATATTAGGAAGAACTTTCTAACTGTAAGAGCTGTTTAACAGTGGGACTCCCTGCCTCGGGGTTTGGTGAAGCGACTTCTTTGGAGGTTTCTAAACAGAGGCTGAATGGCCATTTGTTGGTAGCGCTTTGACTGTGCCTTTCCTGCATGACAGGGGGTTGCACTTTTCCAACTCTATTATTCTAGGATTCTATAATTCATACTTGAAGGAAAATTATTTCTGTAGAATACATAAATTAACCAAAACTATACATCTATTGCTTTGTATAAGTAATGGTTTGCTGTTCTTGCTGTATCCTATGGAGACCCTAAGATGGCCTTTGCACACAGTATTCTTGGTGAAATATGTTCAAAAGGGCTTTGTCTTCCATTGAGCAGAGACTTGTCCAAGGACACCCTGTGGGTTTACATGACTGAGCAGGGATTCAAAACTGGGGCATGTCTGATCATAACAAAATGGCTGCCATAAAAAGTGAGAGAAGTAATACTACCACTATATTCTGCTTTGTTCAAATCTCAACTGGAATACCATATCTGGAATGTTTCCAGAAAAGTATGACCAAAATAGTAAAAGGTCTGGAAACCAAGAGTGGCTAAGGAAGATGGATATGTTTAGCTTGGAGAAGAGAAGGTTTTGAAAGGACATGATGAAGTTGATATATCTGAAATAAGCTTATATTGAAGATAGAACAAGCTTGCTTTCTGCTGTTTTAGAGACTAGTGATACAAATCATCACCATCATCATCATCATCACCATCATCATCACCATCATCATCGTCGTCGTCGTCATCGTCGTCATCATAATTATCTTTGTTACCAACCTCTCCTAAAGGCTGAAGGCAGGGTACAGCAAAGTCAAAATATATCAACATAAAATACAAACCATAAAATACATATATGAAAACATACCATTATAAAATATATACACCAAAACACAGGGTACAAGTGTTGAGTGATTTTAGCTCTGATAAAACCATGAGTTTGGAAGCCTTGTTGTGTCTGGCTAATCCAGAAGGTCAAATCGGATGTAGACAGTGCAGAAGGAAAAATCAGAGGTTTACTCTCAATGAACAAAGAGGATGTCAATGGAGAAAGTACTATATAATAACATCATGCTGCAACTGCAAATACAAAACATTTTTATTTCATTTGACAGCTATTCAAGAAACACACCAGCTCCTGATTGGCAGAAAAACTGTTCAAATAGGATCCACAACCTGAGTAGCTTGGGACTTCTTCAGACATATTTGCTGGCTCTTCATATGGTGGGAAATTCAATAAACTGTTACTGTATTACTTGGAGTGTCAGGTTGTTTAATGGTCAATCTCTGAAAGGGGTGTGATCCTAAAGAAATGCAATGTGCCAATATGTAATGAGTCCTTGATGGGTTTAATGAGTTAGCTCTGCTTAATACAATAGGGTTAGTCCAGTGTACACAATGGATATTTGGGGATGATGACCATCTCAATGGCTGAAGCTGGCTTGAGGCATGGGTATCAGATCTTTCCCACAAAAAATGGGAGCAGGAAATAGACCCAGAGACTCTGATGTGAATTCATGGATTGTTTCCTGTTGCATCTCCCAGTTCATTATGAGAGGAAATAGAAGGGGGGGGGGGTCTAGGTGTGTTAGAGCAGCATTCTAGAGGGTAATTCGTGACAAAAAGACATTATAAGGAAAGCGTATGTGTGCTTGGGCCCAGCACAGCTAGATCTAGGATTTAATACATTTAATATATTTTATAATTTGGGTCTATGGTTTCTCAATATCACAAAGATCAACATACAGCAGCACTGGAATGTAAATCCAGAACTTGTGATTCAAAGTTGGCTAAGTTGACAAAGTTGGGTAAGCCTACTGGGACAGATAGGTCTTAAGTTTTGTCTTAAATTCTGACAGCTCTTTTATCTGTTGGATCTCTTTCAGCAGGTCATTCCACAGTGGCAATCAATGAATATTAGTTCTATACTCTAGAACTAATCCAGTTTGATACCACCTTGGCTGCTGTGGCCAAACAGCAGCCAAATACCTTGTCATTGTACAAGGTCTTTAGCCTTCTCTGCCAAAGAGTGCTGGTGCTTCATCAAACTACATCTTCTATTGATTCCATAGCATAGAGCCATGTCAGTTAAAGTGGTGCCAGACTGCATTAATTCTGCACTCTAAATTCCCCCTACAACATGAAGCGAAGGATTCAAACTACAGGAAATAGGTTCCTTCTACACATTAGCAAAAACCTCCTGATGGTAAGAGCTATCTGACAGCAAGTGTAGAGTGAGGTGGAGTCTCCTTCTATGGAGGATTTTAAACAGAGGCTGGATTCCCATCTGTTGGGAGTACTTTGACTATGTGTTCCTGCATTTCCTTTTGGTCTCTTCCAAATTTTCTGTGTACTTTTCCTTTCTTTTTGTCCAGTTCCCTACACTGAATATTAAGTAGACATCTTTTAAAGCAAATGTTCAGACCTATGAACAGATATATATTGGAAACACAAAATGAAAATTGAAGCACTGAAAAAATTATGTGATTTATGAACCATGTTTATGAAAATAAGCCACCTATGGGCTCAAAACTCAGAGGCTGATCAAATCAGTTGTGTGAAGACAGATTTAACTTCATTTCATGAATTGCCAGCCTAATGAAGTGAACTTCATTGAACAAAAGTTTATTTGAAAAGTTTTCAACAGGAGGACATTTTGTAGGCACTTATTGGCTCAATTTTCACAGAGTAAGGATTCTTTTTCTTCTTTCTGCATTGAGTTGTTTTGGACATCACACTAAAGAATGATAAGCATGCCAAAAGAGGTCTAAATGGGAATGGCATTTTAATACTCCTGCTACTTCTTTACAATCTACTCCTATCTCCCTTTTTTCATAATGCCTTTTGTCCCACTCCACTGTTTTATAATACTGTTATAAAACACAGTTGGCATTTTCTAAGTAGTTAGGTAATTATCATAATTAAAATAATATAATGATAATTATCATTGTGATATCTACATCCCATTTTATATACAGGGATAACACCAGTTGGATATGAGCATGACCCTTAAAATTAATAAGACCAAAATGCTTCATAAAAATTGGAATCCACCATTCAATATTATTTTGCAGAAATGTGGCTGGAATCCAATCTTCTCCAGGGGCCTTGTTTTTAGCAAGTAGGCTTAGCAATTTTGTAATCTCATTTTCAGAAACTGGAGGCCAAGGATATTTGAGATCAAGGTCAATGCTTGTATGAATGTCTAGTACATTAAACGATTTTATAGGGGAGAGGAAAAATGGATTTCCCATGCAGTGTATTTGGCTTTTCCCTACGCTTCTGTTTCTGTTTTTAGCAAGTAGTGAATGTTGTCAAGGTAGAAATGAGATATTTTTCTGCAGTATATATCTTTCATTGCAACTAAGGCTTATTTGTGACTTAGGACAATGAAAATCCTGGTGATTAATAGAATATTTGTTGGTTGTGGTGGGGAAAAAATAAAACACAGAGACCCTGGGCCATGCAATGTATTTCTCTGTGTCTGTAAATTTATTCAATTTATATCCCACCTTTTTCCTTATTGAGATCCATGGCAGTTTCTGGTTATAACTAAAAGCACAATCAACCCTGTAATTGAAAATATACAAATCCACATGCTTGATCATAGTCACCTAATTCAATGTGTTATTTAACAGCTGTAATACAAAGACAGTAGTAAGGCTTTGATATTGAGGTCCTTTCATGCTATAACTATAGTGATATAACTCAAAAATCTTTGGGAATCTTTAGATTTGCAGTTTAGGGAGGGGGGGTTAGAATTCTTAGCCAGATAACGCTAATGCTTCACCAAACTACAAATCTCAGGATTCAATAAGGGATGCTGCAATGTCACACTCTAAATGAGCCAAACTGTTTGTGTCCATAATTTGTCTTCCTACTTCATTTCCCTTGTTCCTGATAGTTTGAGCCACCACCACCTCATTTATCAAACAAAAAAAATGTCTTCATTGTGAAGCAGAGAACCCTGGGAATATGTGGAGCGGGTCCACTGGTTTTAAAGCCAAATCATATACAAACATTTTTTTTCTGCTTCACTCTAATATTTGTTTCCCTGTTGGGACCTAGAGGAACATTCTCTGAGACTTCAACCAGGATCTTGAGACCAGGTACAGTAATTGTAGGCTCAAAGGAAGCTTCAAGAGATTCTAGAAGCTGTCGAAGGATGTCAAATGCTGATCCTGTTCTCCATGATAATTCCTGTAATATCTACCCATAGTTCCCTCACCAGAAAAAAAGAGCTCCATAAAGCGGTGGAACTCCCAAAAGTTATATTGGTTGGGGGTTACAGCTCCCAGAATTTCCAAGTTTAGCATAGTCAGATACTTTTTTGATATAAGGTTTCGGGACTCATTGAGCCATTATGTCTTTTGACCCCATTCAGTTAGGAAAAGTCTAAAAAGTATATTTTTTAACAATCAAAATGAATTAGGAAATTATGCATTAGGTTCTAAAGATTTGTGTTGCTCTTTATGAAAATCAGTCTGTTTGTTATCAGCATATTTGTCACATACAAATATTGAAATCACAACATTAACCATCAAAACAAGCAAGTTGTTTTGTTAGTTAAGTTTGTATTTTACAGCCGGTTGTCGTCTTTCTTTATTGAACTGAATTAAAAGATCTGCTGCAATTAGATGAGAAGAATACATGTTTTTGAATGAGGACAGAGCTTGGAAAGGTCATTTTTCTGTGCTGTGGCTCCCCAAACTCTCATACTGCCTGGCCATTGGGGGATTCTGGAAAGTATAGTGAACTGAACAAACAAAACATTTCTAAGCTCCAGTTGATGTCATGTTATTAAGCTTCTTAAGATTGCTTTAGTTTCAGGATGCTAATAGAAGAACGGTTTGCAAGCTTAATTAAGTTAGAAAGAAGCAGTTCCTTATGGTGATTTTAGTTTGGAAATAAGTATCATGGTTATTTTATCTCATTACCTTAATGTTGCCATGATGAGTATTTTTATGAATGTTACCACATACAGTGCTAACTGGTGATGTGGCAAGTGACGTGTGGATTCCTGCTGGCTTTAATAACCATTTGTTGCCAGATAGGATAACACTGAAAGGAAACAGTTTACCATCTGAGATGATTGTGTTCAAATTATTACTGTAATGGTTTTAACTCAAGGTTGCAGAACCTGTGACCCGCAATCTGCATGCAGCTGTGTAACCTCATCATTCTGTTAAGTATCTTCTCAGTTGCTATAAAGTTCAGTGCTTCTACCAGGACAGCAAATCTCCTCTTCCTAAATTTTGCAATGCCATTTTGCGTTGGCATCTGTGGCCTTTAAACCCATCCTTGTTTTGCAATGCTTGATGTCTTTGCAAAATTAAAAAGAGGGATGAGCACATTTCTGGGGGTGTTTTCATATGTGAGCCCTTTAGCAATACTGTCACAGTGCTTTGCCATAATGAGTAGCAAGTGGACTTTAAAAGGTTCCAACAACATTTAAGATGATGCTATTTAAGACGTAAAAATCCAATCAAAAAGACCAGTCCTATATATATATATATATATATATGTGTGTGTGTGTGTGTGTGTGTGTGTGTGTGTACGTGTACGTGTACGTACACATATATACATATTCATTGTTTCTATTCACAAATAGGCCTTTTCAGCACCGGTGCCATTTCCCCCTACCATTCTCCCTCAATTATGCTCTGTATTACTAATTAACTCTTTTTAAAATTAAAAAATCCTGTGAATTACTTGTTTTTTGTTCAATTAGCATGCCACCCACATTTCTAAATTTCCCTTATACAGTTTTGGTCCTATCTGGTAGAAACAGAGACCTTCCTTAATTAATGGCTTCCTTTTTCCAGCTGGGATAATTTTCTTTATCATGTGTTATTTTGTTTTATTGACATTACATCAAAATGGCACTTAAAGGAATAAACAAGCAATTGCTTGAGATGAAAATTAAAGCCCACTGCACAAAAATAGCCTAATTTAAGACAATTTAGCAGTACTGAAACAGTTTCAGAAAAAATAACCAAGTTGATATTTTGATCAGAAAGGCAAAATGAAGTGTATTAATTAAAAGCAAAGGATGGGAGTCATGTAATTTTTCAGATTTTTTTTAACCACAGTTCCCCTTATGCCTCACAAATGACTATGTTGGTTAGGAATGCTGGTTCTTGCAAGCCAAGAACATGTAGAGTGCTACATGGTTCCCACCTTTCAATGGAAGGGAATATCATTTTGTGGAGTACTTACCATTCCCATAAGGGATGCACTGGCAATGCCATTTTATATTTTACTTTCAAATTTCATCATAAATCAATCCTTTAAAAAGGATGATAAAGCAGAGAAGACTGGAATACAAAGTTCTTATAATTACATGATCTGGATTCTCCATTATAACTGAGTGAATGAATGAAATCCATTCCAGATTAAATATTGCATTATTCTCATTATGGAAAAAAAAATCTGAAACAAAATGGAACTATAAAAATAGCACAGAACAATCTTTAGATAATATCAAAAAAACATAAAATTAAAACATGCTTTCTCTCCCCCCCCCCTTTTTTTATAGCATTTATGTATACTTGCAGGGAAAACTGGAATGATCTGTGAAACTGTGTGGACTTTTATAATAACACGGTGGTATATTGTATCTTAAACAATAGAAAAAGAAGTCCAAATGAATATGTTGGAGAATTGTTGTGTCCAGCTAAAAGAGCACAGGAGAAAGGGAGCAAACTGTTGATAACAATGAAACTGACATCAAACTGACAGGCACAGCTTTGTTGTCAGTGGAGACTATCTTCAATATCAGTGGAGAAGTGAAATTGGACTAGGCTTTATTCAAAAATTTGAATAGTCTACTTTAGGTTTTGAGCCAGTTGGTGAAAAGTTTGTTGAAGTAATGAAAATCATGCATAGTTCACATTTTATCAGTCCACATACTGTCTTGCCAGAGAAAGAAAATATGCCACACAGATTATCAATAAAGAACAAGTAGTTTACTCTTTGTAAAGCAGAAGAGCATATTTACAATCACGAGGTCAGTTGCATTGACTCACTCAGTGTCCTTTTAGAGAAGTATAAATGGTCTTTCGGCGTTCATGTGAAAAATCTCCTTTCAGCAGTGCATGAAGCAAGAACTGCCTCTCTCACTGCAAGCAGCTGCATAACTCAAGCCTGAATATGAAACTGTTGCCAAAATTCCCAGGCTCAGCTAGCTCTCGGGTATGGCCCAACCAATTAGTTTTATGCTTTTACATTTTACACACACACACACACACACACACACACACACACAACACAAACACACACAAACTTATTTCTTATATGCCCCAACAAATTTTAGCACTTTTTGTTGTTCTATTAAAATTTGGATGAAAATGTAGAGCAAACCCATCACCCCAGTGACAGAGGACTCACCAGCTGTCATCTTTCCTTGCCAAATAAAGATCATGTTCATAGGAAAGATGGTGTTGGGCAAGACGGAATGTAGAAGGATGTAATAGGAAGGTTGGCACCCCATTAAATTCAGATTGATTTAATAGGGTGTCACTGAAGTTCCCAAAAGCTACAGTTTATAGTTGCTTTTTTTCTTAAGACAATGGCTAACCTTTTTGACATTGTGTATTTTTTTCACCTGCACTGAAAGCTATAGACTTCAGACATGTGGTGAAGTGCAATTTGAGAGGAAGGTGCTATTTTTGTCACAATAGCATAAGGGTGTTCAGTTTTGAAGATTGACTGGTTCACTAAACATGTGCAACATGTTAGTGGCTTGCTGTGGAATGGAGGATAGAAATATCTTTGCACAGAATTTTAGATTTTTTTGAGACAGCTTGATCTGAATATCCGTATATATCTTAAAGACACTGTAGACACTTTCCTCCTTTCCTCCCTCTTTCTGATGCTTCTGATCTCTTCTTGACATAAAATCTTTTAAAATAGTTATATGTGTAAGTACAAGGATCTATTGTGGACATGTATTTATACTATACTAGAATTCATTGTAAAGGTGTGGATGTGTTCTCCCATTTCCATACCCAAAAAAACTTGCTCCAGGAGACTGTGATTTCCCCTGAAAAAAGTTTTCAGGAAGGTCTTGCTGTTACAACCCATTTTATGTGGAATCTGACACAGAACAGTATGAGGAGGTTGAGACTACAAGTTACATATCCTTTGTGAAACCTGATAATCTGTGGCCAAAGCAACTGAAGGGCTCTCTCCTCAGCAGGACATGATGGACATTGAAGATATGTTTCAATTATTTGAATTTTTTTTTGGGGGGGGGGGCATCATTGGAGGCAAGTACTAACAAATACAAAATACTGGGTAATGAGGCACCTGACATTCAATACCAGCCTCCTATAAATCTCCAAGCAGCTGTTGTGTTCAGCTTTGGTTATCTGGGCTATTGGCTTTGTTTAACAAATTCTGGATTGATGACACCTTCACCCTACACCTGCCTTTATTTTCCATTAACTTTCTGGAAGGCCCATGGTCTAATCTGTTGGTGGTAGCTTTGTATAGGCCAGTGTTTTCCAAACTCTGGTGCTCCAGTTGTTTTGGACTTTAGTTTCCCGAATCTCTGATTATGTAACATGATTTTTGTTCTCTGATTATGTAACCTAGATATTCTAAGTGAGAATATATGAATCAGGTTATAAATGTCATTTCCTAATTGGTTTTATCATAAAAACATGGAGAAGGTTTATTAAACTGCAAAAAATTATTTTTGCGGGACATCTTGCAGCACATTTTGCTATAGTTTTTCAATATCTCATTGAATCTCAACCAATTCAATATAGTTTGTGGTAGCCACAAAAATCAAGTATCTGCAGTATAGCAACAATATTCAAAGTGCTGCAAAATTAAAAAGAAATAACACTTTAAAATCTGGGACATACGTTTTTCAAATGTTGTTACATTATGTTATATCTCTCCTTAATTCCACAAAAGAGAGCATAATTCACTCTTTTTTAACCCGCACAGAAGCCTCTTGTGTTTGGCCTGTAGCCTGAGTAGTTGTTACTTTTGGGTGTTGCTGAAGGCCATTCCACACAGAGATTTTCTATATCCCAGAAAATCAAGGCAGAAAATCCCACAATATCAGCTTTGAACTGGGTTATCTGAGTCTACTCTACCATATATTCCAGTTCAAAGCAGATAATGTGGGATTTTTTTCAACTGTGTGTAAGAGGCCTGAGAGAGCTCTGTTCCTGGCTGGGCTCTAGTTCAGCAGCCAAATCACACTCAACAAACCTTCACCCATGCTATCCATGACAGGGAAAATCAAGAAAGAACCTAAGAAGCAACATGATGGACAGGTTTGTTTTCTTGTTCAATTAAAGACACTGGGGATGCTGTTGTTGACCCTGGTATTGATGATATAAAATCACTTTGGATGCATTATAGTATTAGCAGGCTTTATTGTCTTCTATGGGGTACCCTGGTGGTGCAGTAGGTTAAACCACTTAGCTGCTGAACTTGCTAACCAAAAAGGTTCGTGGTTTGAATTGAGGGAGTGGGGTGAGCTCCTGCTGTTAGGCCCAGCTTCTGCCAACCTAGCAGTTTGAAAACATGCAAATGTGAATAGATCAATAGGTACAACCTTGATGGGAAGGTAACGATGCTCCATGCAGTCATGCTAGCCACATGATCTGTGGCCTTAGAAATGTAGAAGAGCGCCACCCCCCGAGTTGGCCATGACTAGACTTAATGTCGGGAGAAACCTTTATCTTTACTATTGTCTTCTACATAGTTTATGGTACATTTTTATGTTTTTCAGTTTCTTAGGCAGTAGTTTCTCCACTGGATGAGAACACAATCTGTGAACATCCTTGACCACTATTCATACTTTCAGAAGAAGTTGTGTGTGTAAAATACCCCTTCCCAGACTGAAACAGATTGGTGAAGCATGCTAGGAACTCCAGTTTAACAACATCTGACTGTGACTCACACTTGTTATTTACTTAGAATTGAGAAGAACTTGTCCCAAAGCATGACTAATAATATTTAGAGTACAATTCTATGCATATTCATTCAGGCAACCAGAGTGGTCACCAAGGGCAACTAATGTGATTTTTCACAGGGAAAAGTATTTATGTATTCATAACATAGGTTTATTAAGTTCGGCATAGACAATGGATATAAACAGAAGGATGGAGGAATAAAAGAAGTGTATTGAGAGCATGGTAACATTTTTTAAACTCAGAACCATCTTTTCTTTGAAGGTTGTTCAAGTCACGTTTTTAAGAAAAATAACCATAAGAAAGAAGAGCAGAGACCCTGAAGCTGGCCATCATCAGTTAACTGCTGGGCAGCAAACTGGCACACAGATAGTATTTTGGTCACAGGCTTGCCTGGAAGGATGAATTGTCTTGTATTTGTCTAGAAATTACAGCAATTTCAGTAGGTCTTGATGGGTGTTAGGAGTGGAGAACCCCCACTAAACTGAAAAAACAAAACAAATTAAAAACCCACTGTTTACTTGAGAGAACACCTATCTAGGAATAGTCTTTCAGTGTGATGCTATGCAGAAGTTCACTGGATGCTAGCCATAGAATCAAGCTGCAAGGTGTGCAAATACCTAGAAAAATGTCCTCTCTAGAAATCTCTAGGTTGTTTGGCAGGACTCTATGAGCAACCTCCAGTGATAGAGGTAAACTGGAGTACCTAGATATTCTAAGTGAGAATATATGAATCATATCTGTGAATAATCAAATTTGCTAACATTACAATTGAAAACATGGACGTCTGACTTTACTTCTAGATTTGCATTTATATTATCTACTTGATATTGATACACCCTTTCTGGAAATATGTTCTTTTTGTCTTACATTACATCGAACTGGTTAAAAAGCATAATCTACACTCTGCATGTTTTTTCAGAGATGAAACTTACTTTTAAGTAATTGGATTGCAAGCTTAATCTGTTTAAATTTTTTATTAAGTGTTCAAGTTTGTGAAGCAATAGGAATCCCTTTCTTTCTTTCTTTCTTTCTTTCTTTCTTTCTTTCTTTCTTTGGCTCTATTTCTTACTGTTATTTGATTGTATCTCTTGTTGTGTTTGATTTTCATGCTCGTGAGTGCTCCAAAAGATTCATTCTCATTTCCCTTTTGAATACCCAATGAAGGGTAGAAAACAATCCTGCCTTTGTGTCCTACAGTAAATTTGGCACTGTGCATGCAGTGTGTGTTAAATACAACTCCCCAAGAAGCCAGTGATTAGTGGATATCAATGGCCACTTGGCAGTGGAAAGCTAAGATAAAAACTGGAAACCTTCACACTAGCGATCTGAATTTTTAATAGAAAGGAAAATATTTTTCAGTCTTTTCTTCTTATTCTTAATCTGAAGTGAGTGGCAAGGCTTCAGTCAGAGCAGCTGTGCTGAAAAATCAGATCTTTATCAGTTTTGGCGCCTCTGTAGGAAAAACACAGCATAGAGTCTGAAATCGAAGACAGCAAGGGAGGCTACTCAAAAGCAATACACTTCAAGTATATATGATGCTTTAAGTGTACGGGGCCTGCTTCTGGAAAAATAGAGCCAGAGACGTGTGGGCGTTAAAAAACCTTCATTTTGGAGCACTACATCACCCTAGCAATATGCAGTTTAAGAGGTCATATAGTATGCGTGTAACAAGCATCTGTTATAGTGCTTTGGAACATGTTTCCCCAGTTGACAATTTGTGCCTGTCTTCATGTTTAAATTTCAAGTGGTGCATTAGGTAAAGGGAACCACCATATGCCATTCGTCACATATCAACATTAAATTATTTCACATCTTGTGAATTTATCCATAGCATACATATCAGTTCAATAATCTTACAACTTCTTTGAAACTGGATAATTGGTGACTTTCTTTGGTGTGATTCCTTTTGCCATTTTGCTCTGTTCTCTTTTAGGACTCAACTCTAACAAACACACATAGAATTTGGCTATATATTAACAATTGGACTGGCTCTACCAATAAGTAGGATGGTGGGAGAATATTGTATGGCAATATATGTTAAAACAAAATACAGATAAAACAAGACATAATCCAAAGTTTTAAAGAAATCTTCAGAACAGTTATATTGAAAACATTAATGTACATTAATACCTCCTTAACTACAGAACCTGTGTCTGCTGATTCATTATTTATTGTATTTATTGCTTTGTATGTTACCTTTCTCTTAGAGTGAAATAAATAATTTCTCTATGCATTAGATAATTCCTTATTTCCCAGGGAAGTTACCATAGAGTTGATTGGAGGACCTATTCAATTCCTAGAAAGGATTTCTCTTTAGGAATCTCTAGGTCCTCCAACACAATTTTATTGTATGCTGGAATTAGAAGTGAGGTAATTTAATGGCATTGAGTCATATCCACGGTTTCACATAATCATAGTTTCACATAATCATAGTCCAGTTTGACATTTAACTCCAGGAGTGCTGCAGATTTGAGTTCTTACTGTCCAACAATTTGGAAAGTAATTAAAATAGAAATTATATTAAATTGTATTAAAATGTATTCTTCTGCAATCAAAGTTTGAGTAAACAAAAAAGTGTTGCCTTCCTGTGTAGAGAGAGCAGAGGGGGTGATCTGGCCTCATGAGGGAGAGATTCCCACAACCTGGGAGAAACCACCAGCGAGGCTCATTTGCTGTCCTTGGCAAATGTGCTTGAGATGGAGATGGGACTGCGACACATCTCTTCCCTGGTTTATAGCAAGATGTATAGTTTTTCAGGTATTGTAGATCCGAGCAATGTATGCCTTTATAGTCTATGGCCAGCACCAGCATCTTGAACTGCGTCCAGAAATTAAGCTATTTCAGCATGAAAGTTATATCTTGTCTGTAACCTAACCAGCTCAAGGTCTGGCTGCAGGATTCAAGACCTGTCACTGACTGGATCTACATTCCCCTATATTCCAGGATCCAATCCCAGATTATCTTCTTATCCCAGATTATCTGGCAGTGTAAACTCATATAATCCAGTTCAAAGCAGATAATTTGGGATCATATCCTGGAATATAGGGAAATGTAGATCCAGCCACAGTTTGTAAACAGTTTCCAAAGGCAGTCATATGTAAAGTGCATAACAGTAATCCAATCTGGATGCAATCAAGACATAGAGAATAACAGCAAATTATAATGTATTTACTTCGCTGTTTTTGGTTTTATTGCCCAGGATGCAGATGAATTCTTGTGAGCTTCCCTGCTTAATGGGACAAAATAATTTGCTTTGGGGATTACACACACTGATTTGCATTTGTGGAAGCTTCACTGTATGATGCTTAACTCCAGGAGTGCTGACATTTTAGGAACTTATTTTTGGAGAAAGGGTAACTAGGTAGCTGTCAAGAATTTGCATTGTATAGGATTTTGGGTAGTGTCCTAGGGCATGTTCTCAAGTAATAACCACCCAGTAACAACCAGGCTCACCAGACATAACACATGATATGTATAGGCTGACAGGTGGTTCAATAACATTCCCAAGAAGATTCATATTGAGATATACCTTATTATTATAATTATCATAGAATGCCTGAAAAGAAGGTTCAGTGGGAAAACCTACTCAGCCTCTACATCTTCAAAATAATATATGAATGTCTTCTTCATAATGGTATATTGAGATATGTAAATCGCTTCAGACATTTTGGACAATGCTTATTTGTGTGTGTGTGTGTGTAAGAACTTCTACTTTGCTCTCCAGGTTAACTTATAATAATTTCAGGTCATCGTACCAGAGAAAACAATACATTCACAGAAAATAAAATACAGCAGAGCCAGGCATTGGAGGTAAAACATGACTTTTAAATAAAACATTACATACTTAGCAAATAATGCAAATAGTTTCCTCAGGCACTGAAAGATAGCTGAAGAAGGATCCTAAAGTTTGGGAATATATCCACTCATCTGCCCATCTATTAACAACAGCTATTAGAGAATTTGTCCAGATAGCATGGCTACTGGCTTGGATTTAATTTTTTAGAAATTTGAAATAATACATATGTATTTGGGCAGATACAAAAAAAATGGTGGTTACAATTCACATATCTAGTTAAAAACATTTTCTGTAAACATTAGAAAATTTCACATAAAAATAAGTAAAATAAAATACTATATGATATATTTACACATGATATATTTACATACATAATTTTGTAGAAGGTGGTTTTAAACTAGATGTGTATTGATTCTCAGGGGGATGTTCAATGAAGCCAGCTTAAACCATTCAAAACAATTTCAGTATGCAAGACGTGAAGTCATTCAGCTATTTTAACAGTTTAAAATAGATAAAAATTGAAGTACTCTGACAAATTGGAAAAACCCAGTTTGAAACCATCTAAAGAAATTTGAAACAATCAAGGATACAACTGTCCCCCAGAGCCTATGGCAATGCAGGGTACTACTGTAGAGAAGGCCATAGCTCAAATTCTCCCACAGTGTTTTGCCCCACTATTGGAAGACAGCAGAACATCTACAACTAATCTCAGATTGCTGGTAGTCAAGAGCTTTAAACTTTATTATTAGTGCCTTGAATTCAGCTCTAAAGTACTTACTTGTTATTTATTTATTTGTGGAATTTGTATACCACCCTTCTCTACCCCGAAAGGGACTCAGGCCAGTTCAAAGTACATTGGGTGTGTGATTTTATGGTCATACTCTTTTGTTGGGAGAAAAAAATTAACTTTTCCAAACTGCCCATGCTTGGTGGGCAGAATATTTCACTATACTAGTACAGATACTGAAAAAAAAGTACTTTCTTTGGCTCTGATGAGTAAATATTTACTTCTCTCAGAGTAGTCAAACTTCTCCTTTTGAGATGTTTTATGGAATTGCAGTGACAAAAAAGGGAAAGATGCCATAAAGCTGCTTTGCCACATGATTGCTCCTTTACTTGTTATCATTTGCTTCATTTGATTTCTTTCTGGATACAGACTTGTGCTTCCCTTAGTTTTGCCTCTAGGAGCATAACAGTATAACATTCAAATTCCATCTTTGTTTGAAATATCCACATGATTAACACTTGATGAAGAATATTTATCTAGGCTGTCATTCAATAATTTATTGTTAAGTAACTGAAGATGCTTTGCATTTTCCTGCAGTTTATGCCAACAATTTTTCTTGATCGTCCCTCCACTTTTTCTAACCCCCTCATTTTTTGAGAGCCAAGAGTAAGTGAATAATTGCAAGAGCATTCATGTGTAGCTCAGCAACACTGTCAGCTATGGATGGTAAAGAAATATCCATAAATGCAAACCGTTTGCAGATGTCAGTAGATTCTGGCCACCAATTCAAAAACACTGAGAATGTGGAATGTATGGTGGTATCTATGGGTCAGAGTCTTGCTGTTTGGAAAAAGCCAGTGTATATATAAAGAGAATAAAAGGAGGAGATGGAAAAGGGGGAGGGTGAGGAGGAGGCATCCAATAGTAGACATAAAGCTGGATATTTATTTATTTCAGATATTTGTACCCCACCCTTCTCAACCCCCCCCCCCGGGGGGAGGGGAGGACTCAAGGCGGCTTCCAGCCGGCAACGATTCAAAGTGGTACACCCACTTCTTTGGATATTGAGAATTTCCAATGATGCAGTGATTATCCAAATATAATTGCATCTTAGGGGGGGGGGGCTATAAGAGAATTTTTATCATTGAATAATGTTGTCTTTATTTATACAAGTACAAATTTAACTAAGTCAGAGTCCCAGCTTAGACTCTTAAATAGAAATCCAATGTCCAGGGAGACTTCTTAGAACTTCTTAGAATCTTAGAATTGCAGTACTATGATACCAGCTTGACTGCTATGGCTATATCCTTTGGAATCCTAGGTTTTATAGTTTGGTAAGACAGTATAGCTCTGAGGATTATAAAGATCACCCTGAAACTGCAAATCCCAGCATTCCAAGGAATATAGCAATGAAAGTGAAAGTAGAATCATAGGACCTATTCACACGGGGCAAAATAGACATTTTTATTTACAGCTTGGATGGGGTCTGCCGAGTGCTATCAGACTATCAGACGATGCAAGGCAGACCCCACTCACGTTTCTCCCAAAGTGAAGGGGGAGTGACTGAAGGTGCTTGTTCTCCACCAAAGGAAGGAAAGTATGTTTTGAGTTGCTGCAACGGAGCTACCTGCCCTTTCATCTCATAAGCTGCCCAACGTGCCTTCCCTTTCACTGGCGACTGCTGGTAAAATGGCATGGCCCAAAAGGGCTGTGTGAAGAGGTTCATAGTGATGTGTTAGATGCTCCTCAGATTAATGTATAGGACATTGCCACATTATGATTAATCTGTATATCTCTGTCTGTCTCCGGTGCCAACCTGTGTGATTCCCCCGTACATAGATATATACTTCTCATAACTGCAAATGCTTGCTTAAGCATAATGTTTCTGTTAAAAATTATAGCCCAGGAACATTTCTACTTCATGAACTGAGATATACATGTAACTATTGGGATGTCTGCCAATGCTTTTACAAGTATTTCATCTTCACTACTTTTTGTTTTACTGGCTGGGAAATATACAGCCCACATCAACTCAATATTTCTGACTATGGACCTATTTTCAATGAGACGTGTAACAAACAATAATATTATGAGTCGATCTCTTTTATTGTCTTTAATAATAGCAAAAAAGTTACTGTTAAGTGCTACAATGAGTTCTGATGTTAGTTACTTTTAAAAGGTAACTTACCAAATCCTGTCTTTACTAGACACAATATACCTCAGAATATTCGCATTGGATAAATAATGGGTTTCTAGAGGACTACATTTGGAAACTGAATTCATTATATTTGCTGTTAACTTCCCTGTGAGGAATAGTGCTAAATTACCTATGAATGTTTGTAAGACAGTACTTAAAAACATGGATGCATGTTTTTATATGGACTATATGTCTGGGTTTTAAATATTTCAAATTGTTACAAACGGAAATCGTGTGTAGATGCAGAATAAAAAAAATACCAATTTCCCCAGCTGCCTGCAAATACAATTCTTCAAAAGCACTCTCCTTGTTGTGTGCCCCTGACTTGGTTTTAAAGAAGCATTATTAAGCAAGTAAAGAGGCACAGTATGTTCTTAGGGCCAGCTAATGTACTATTAAACTATATCTACAAAGGATGGGCATTTTCAGTGTCCCTTAATGTGATTTCCTTGTGAGAGAGGTTAAGCTTTGTCATACACCCTGGAGTATAAAGATCCAAATAAATATGCAAATACGTTTATTGGACCTCATGCCTTCAAACTGTTTTATGGAAAAAAAAACATAGGGATGTAACAAAAACTACAGACTAAGGAAAAGAAGAAGATCATGTTACACTTTCTGACCACTAATCCTCATGCTCCAGCCTGTATTGATGCTTATTTGCCATGTATTTTTGGAAACAGAAACACAAACCAGAGGCAATTTCTATAATCAGTGACAGACCATTAAGAAATACTGCTGAGAACTGGTGTATAAAATGACTCTCCTCATTTGTTTTTCTTTTTCTTTCACTTGCTGTTGAGTCTATATTAATGAAGCTACAGTATGAGGCAAATGCTCTGCCAACCATGTGACAGCAGCTTATCTGATAATGGATCCTCACCATAGGATTGGTCCTTGACCAACTGGTGCCCCACATTGGGGGTATCCTCAACATATCTTTCACCTGTTTGGAAAGAACGACACAAGTACATTTTGCATAGCTGTTAAAAGAACATTCAAGAGATTAGAGAAAAATTGAGCTCTAAGATATGAGAAGAGATGACTCATAAAGAATGACTATAATGCTTGTTAATGTGGGGGAAAAGGAGGAAAACAATGTTCCATATGGATAGACTCAATCAGGGAAGCCATGGTCCTGTGTCTGCGAGACTTGAGAAGGGCTGTTGAAAATAATGTAACTTGGGTCAGTTTCAAACCAGCTTAGAATAAAGTGTTTTCACTGTGCAAAGAATATATAGGAAGCAATGGATGGGTATAACCTATTTCAGAGAAATAGACCAAATAGGAAAGGGGGTGGAGTAGCATTATATGTCAAAAACATTTAAACCTTTGAAGAGATGAAAGGCTTCAACTCTGGAAACCAGGTTGAGAGCATCTGGATAAGAATTAAGAATTCTGATAACAACTAAAAATTTGTGCACTTTCATTTTAGTCATTTGATATATTTGATTTTTCTAAAGAAATGTAGGTCATTATAGCTGAGCATCCAAAACTGTGTGCCCTGCTCACAACAATCTTGGCAGGGAGGTTAGTCTGACTAATAACCAAACACTGATAGACTAATTAGTGAATTGTATGTGTGAATTGAACCTGGTTCCTCCTGTTTAATGTCCAACAGTATTTATGAACTTTTTTCTCTTGTAATGTAGAAGTCCTTTTAGTTGGATCGGCCCAATACATCCCAGATTTCTATTCCCTTTGGCATATTCCCAATACTGACAAAATTTTGCACTTGAAAACAACTAAGGCAATCAAAGAAGCAACTGAGAAACACAAAAAACATTTGTTACTGTAAGTCAAATTAGGCAATTCATTTAATATCAGTGTCTAAATCCATTACATTGAATTCCTGATCTTTATTACTTTTTCCTTAATATATAGGAAACTAGCAATATTACTGTCAAACAGGAGATATGAGTGGGTTTTAAGGCATGAATTCAGGCTGCTAATAATGTCACCATTTTGAATAAATAGTTTCTCAACTGAATCCTTTCTGTATTAGTTCTGCCTGGTGCTGTGAAAGGGTAAAGGCACATACAAATTCAGTAGAAATCTCCAAGACTGGGTTTTGTATCTATTTCAAAGCCTTCATCAGAATAGAGCATGGAAAAGATAACACTATGTAACATGATTTTTGTTCCTGGGTTATAAATGTCATTTCCTAATTGGCTCTATCGTAAAAACATAGAGAAAGTTTATTAAACTGCAAAAGCTTTGTCTTTGTGAGATATCCTGAAGCATATTTCACTGTAGTTTTTCAATGAATATCTCAACCAATTCAACATAGTTTGTGGCTGCCACAAAAAGTTTCTGGAGTATAACAACTACTTTCAATGTAAACACTACACAATTAAGCAGGAACAACACTTTAAAACCAGAAACAGAATTTGTTTCAAATTTTGTTACACAGTGTAATCAGAACATAAGTTTGTTTGAGAGTTTTTTTTAAAGTGGGAGGGGGGGGATGAGATGAGAATTTTCAAAATGGGATTGTTGAATAATTTTACAGTTTCTCATCAGACATACCAGAAGCTTGAGTAGTGACATGCCAATAACATGAATATTGTTTTTGAAGTTTTTCTCACTAGCTCCATTACTTGCTGAGCTTCTAGAAAATCTAGATGATATATAGTTCTTATTATTGTCCACACTTACTGGATTTTCTAGCAGAAAAAATGCTGTTGGACCTCAGAGTAGATTCACCTTGCTGAAGACACCAAACCACACATAGCTAGATCACAACAAATGCAGCCAATGAAATCCCTGGAAGAAATAAACAACACATCACAGATTAATGAAAATATGGTTGTTTTCTTAATTAAAAACCTCTATGAATAAAAATACAATTTTCAAGCATCTCGAGATGTGTTTCTTGTTTTTTTCCATGGTTTTCCAGTATTTCACATAGGACTTTGCCATCCTAGTCCAGAAGTGATGGGAAAAGAACCACTGTAGGTAAAGCATGAGATCTACAGAAGTGGAATAACTCTTTGACAAGTTAGGTGCAGTGGAATAAAGCTCATTAAAATGGAATAAACTGCAGGAAGTGGTGTTGATACAGGTACAATACACGTGAGAAGGACTGTTCAAATGTATGTTTGAGTTCAGATGTAAAGGCAGGCTCGGGGTTAAGCTATGCAATGTTCTAAAACATAGTGTGTAGCTAAAGGTAACTTTCTTTTTCACTCAAAGCTAATTTTAAGGAGACTCTGACATGTATCAGGCTTAGTGTGCATGGGTAGCTTTTTAAAATTTTCTCCAACTGCTTTCTTTTATCTAATCCCCACTTTACACTTGCTTGAAGGTTAAAAAACTGAAAATCCCTGCTTTAGCTCAGATGGGTTGTTTCTCTTTAGCTACTATACACTGCTGAGCATGAAGAGTTTGAGCTTCTTTAATGTTCAAAGCAAAAAAACCCCAAAGCCAACCTTTCAGTTGCTCACTACACATTTAACATACAGTTCTGCCATTATGCTCTGAGCATTTTTTTTTTAAAAAAGAATCTTATATCATTCTCCACCTAGGCGGCATCATATTTATCTCCATGTGTGTGTAATTGTGTGGCTTTCTCTAGGTATATAACTGTCAAATTGTGATTTATCTTCAACTGCTTACAACTTTGTAATCATCATCCTCACCTTGCAAACAATAGGTCTTTCAGGTTTGTCCCCTGTCTCTCAACTACCCCATCATTTCTATATCCCATTTACATGATCAAACACATCCACTGTGATGGAAAATCTATTGACTGTAACATTAATGTTCCTCCCCCCTCCCTCCTGGTAAGGTCAGATTAACAGCTTCAGTGGTGCCAAATCATCTGGAAGGATATATTGACATACTGCTGATGAAAGTGATGTCTGTTCTCTAGAAAGTATACTTCATGGTATTAGCTTATGTGACTCAGGGTATTGGCCAGGTACGATTCAATATTTGAAATTATAAGCTAGTCTTGTTTTTTATTGGGTGTCCCTTCTGAGCTCCCCCATGCCAGCTTCTTATTCATTATCTCTTTGTTTTGTGTTAATAGGCTATAACTCATTAAACTAGAAGGCTATATATTGTTGAAGGCTTTCATAGCCAGAATCACCGGGTTGTTGTAGGTTTTTCGGGCTGGATGGCCATGTTCTAGAAGATGGCCATACAGCCTGAAAAACCTTCAACAATCTAGAAGGCTATAAATTACCAGTTCCTGGTTCCATCTTGTGATATGCCCCCCCCTTTTTACTACAATTCCCAGGATTCCTCAGTTAGCATTACCACTAGGTTTGTAGTTCTAAAATTGAACTTTTTGAAACTCTGACCAGGATTGCAGAACCTGTGGCACTCCAGTTGCTTTTGAAGTTTAATTATCATCATCCTGTACAATTACTGAGTGACTTTGGATTATGGGTACTGGATTCCAATAACACTGGGGGAGGGGGGGTGGCACAATTTATCCAGTCCTGCCATAAATTTTAAACTACTCCCAACCTCTTTGACATTTTGTCATTTTTCTTTTAAAAATCCTTTAAGTTTGTGAAATTTTCATAGCAGTTTAGCAGAGGACTAATTAGTAAGAGAGTATCTTAAATGGCTGTCTTCCTCCTCATCTCCCTTAGATCTTTCTATTATAATTTCACCTCTCCCCTTCCTATGAATGTTTAAAGAGAGTCAGTACATAGGTTACAGCTCAAGGGAAATCTGGCATCCTCAGAACCATTTTCTTTACCCATAGGGAATTATTAGTATCTTCTGTAATAAGTTTATAATGGTTTGGACCTCTTTTGGCCTGAAATGACTTGCCTTTGCTAAAATGAACTGCTGAAATCATCTGAGGAGATAATGCTCCTACATATTCCACTTATTTGACAAATGTTTTTAGTGGTTGCCTTGGTATATTTTGATGAAGTTCCTTTCATGACAAGGGAGCTCCTCATAGAGAAGGGAGAATAGATTATCCTTAGGATGAGATCCATGGATTATTGGTAAATGCATACACAGGGGGAGCCCACATGCAGAAAGTTGTCTGCACATAAAGATCCCCACTATATGAGATCAGATGTAAGGCTGTGGATTCATATAATGTTGAGGGTAGATAGGACTATTGAATCATTCCATCCTTCTTTTATTTCTCTCGTAACTCTTTACCCTTTTCCCTCTATCAAGTTCCAGTACAGGTCTTTTTTACGAATATTTCTTAAATTTTCCGTCAAATTAAATTATATATTTTTAATAAATTGATGACCGTCCGGGTCAAATGACTTAGTCTTTGGGTGGTTTCTTAAAGTTTCTTGAAGATTCCAAAGTTAAATTCTGCCCTTGGCATGCTGTTTTCCACTTTGGAATTAGAGTTATTTGGTATACTTACACTCTCTGGCTGCCTCCATGGAGGACTTTGTTAATTTTCTATTCTTCGGTTTAAAGTGGTGCTGGTTGGCACTAAAAGCAGGTTTACCCTGCTTCCCATGGAGCCGCCCACTACCCACGGCTTCTTTCCTGGACCCTCTTGGTTTTCTCCCTTGAGGGGTAGGGGGCCACTGGGATCTTCGGGTAGAGCCGTTCGGGTTTCGCGTTCCCTCAACTCTCAATCCGGTTGGGGAGGGAGCTATAGGCTCAACCCGGCTGCTCAACATGGTGCCTCAGTGGGAGCCTCAGTGAGGTGCTCCTGTTGCCAAGCTGTCCTACCAGAAGTCTAACATGGCTTGCATTTTATGTCATGATACGATTGCTAATTTTGATGTGAAAAAAATGCTCAAACCACTTGCTTTATTTAGCAAGTAATCCAGGAGTCAGATGGCTGCAAGGCAAAACCTGCCAAATAGCTGGTTAAGTCTAGGTTTGTTACAGTTTATTCAGCAAGATGGAAAGAGAAACAAGAGTCATCAGATGGTCCAGAGGTTGTGATAGCATTCAGATAAATGAAGCCAGCAAGGAGTAAAACATAGTCATCAATTGTAACCAGTCCAAGATTAAGAGCACACAAATGTTGAAAGGACTACCAGCTAACGAAATACAATAGTTGGAAGCAACAAAAAGCTTCATGGAACTCCTGGAAGATTTATAGACAGCTGTTCAGAGTACCAGGTGTTTAATGAGTTGTCATTTCCTATTTTACAGATGTTGGGATCAATGTAGCTTCTCCTTATTTCTTCATTTTTCATAGAATGGAGGTGAGTCCTGAGCACCTTCCATTTCCTGTTGTGGAATGGGATTCCCAACTGCCTCATCCTGCAGCTCCTTGTCCACTGCTTTCTAGAGTCATAAATTCCTGGCATTTATACTCTGCTGTATCTGAGTCTTCTGATTCTGGAGAGTGAATTAGGACAAGTAGGCAAGATGACAAGTTTGAATGGTGATTGATCATTGGAAAGATGGAGCTTAGTAGACTCTGGCAAATAGGCAGCGAAAAGAAATCTTAAGAATATCACATATTGCTATCTGTCATATAACTCTCACAGGCATTGGGTTTTACCAGAAAGTCTCTGTTGTCTCACGCATGGGAAGTAAGTAGGGTAGCTACCACTGGGCCCCCCAAGATTTTGCAAGAATCACTAAAATGGCTGGAAATCACTCCTAGATAGTGGTTTACAGGACTGCATCTTTCTGGTTGTATTTGCCTTCATATAATTATGCATAGAGTCTCGTTTTATCTTTTAGGCAATGATACAAAAAGATTAGTCCCATCAGGTTAGTGTTCCTTAGCTCTATGTATGTGGGTATACATGGTCAATGTAATGTTATATTCATCCTATAGCACTGAGAGAAATGATACGTATTGCCTTTGAAGCCTGGGAAATATCAAAACTCTTACTTTAGAAAAATTGAAATCAAATTAATAGGGTGGTTTTTGCATTTGTTCCCTTAACTCTCCCCAAATCTTCATTCTGCTTGCCTTAGTTTATTTTTTGATATCTTAAATGACTTGTATACGTATCCAGTTCCCTGTACAAACAACATAATATCATCAAAAACAATTGTTTCTTTTCTTCATGGCAGTTCTGTATCTCTTTTGTTCATTCTTTTTTTCTTTAGACATCTTGTTGATTCCTTTTATATTGTGTGAATTAAACCTTTAATCATTTTATGGCTGTCCTTTAAATTTTCTCCTATTTTGTCTATGGTATTATGTGAGTGAGCATAGTCCCTTTGTCCAAGAGGCCTGGGATCTGTATCAGTAGAAAACAGAAAGAGTCAAAAGTGTAGACGGGATGAAAAAGGAAAGGGGAAACAGACAAAAATGTTATTATCTTAGCTTGCTGCAGTGTTGCGAAGGGTGAAATTCAAGATGAACCCAACTTTGAGGTCCCATAATTTAGTTCCTCAGCCTCAATTTTATATTTATGTAAATTATTTATTCATTGTGGAAATAATGTAGTGGATCAACAATGTGCTCCTGCAATTTTCCACTCAAAATCATCCTTTTCAAATTTGCTTTATTGGATAGGAAATAGAAGGCATATGTATATACAACGGATTAGAGATCCTTTGTATCGAATGCAAAATTGCATAACTTATGGCCCTGGAGCCACATATGAAGAAGTCTGTTGTCACTTGTCTGTTTTCTTATATGTAGAAATGAAAGATCACAACATTTTCCTTTTTGGTTGATGGGTGAAATATTTTCAACCAACTTTCAGAGATTTTTTTTTTACTTTTGTAAGAATGCTTTTTGTACAATTAGGCTGTAATAGGGGCTGCTCAATTGCAGAGACATATAAATTTTAGAAAGACCTGAAGATTTGACTGTATCTCTTTAATTATCAGGGTTTTTTTGTGCTTGCTGTGTGCTTCCTTTCCCAAAGCAAAAAATATAATTGTTTTGTACTGCAACATTTTCCTTCAAATTATGGACAACTCAACAAGAAGCAAAGTGATCCTTGTTATCTCCTCCTCCTCTGCCTTGGACTGGATGTGAGACTTGTGATTCTTCTGAAGTGAATGAAACAATCTCCACTAACAACTGTAATCTATTCTATGCTCTGCAGTCATTAAGTACAAAGTTTAAAATGACCAGCAGCACCTATAGTGAATTTCACCCACTGGCTGTCACTGGATCTGTATTGATCCAGACTGATCAGGTTTTCTGATAATTTTTTTCATGTCAGGAGCGACTTGAGAAACTGCAAGTCACTTCTGGCATGAGAGAATTGGCCGTCTGCAAGGACGTTGCCCAGGGGATGCATGGATGTTTCGATGTTTTACCATCCTTGTGGGAGGCTTCTCTCATATCCCCGTATGGGGAGCTGGAACTGACAGAGGGAGCTCTCCACAGATTCGAACTTCTGACCTGTCAGTCTTCAGTCCTGCTGGCACAAGGGTTTAACCTATTATGCTAGCAGGGGCTCCTGATAATGTTGATGTATATATCATGATATGAATACCACATACTCAACGCTGAAGAAAATAGCATATGTTCATTATCTGAGCAGTAAAACAGAAAATGTGTAACATCATGTTTGGATCCTTTGAAATGCATTCTTGCTATTCTGAGTAATATCAGTCATTTCAGTAGTCCCTCAAGACCAAGTGGTGCCACATGCCTTCATGACATCTTACCAATTAACAATCTACATAAGCATCACAATAGATAAGATGAAATATATTCAATAGATAGAACAAGTAAATGTCCTTATTATCCACATTATGTCTAATTTTTTTTCTTTTGAATATGACCGGGGTGATGAGGTACAGTGGTATCTGAAGAGAATGATGTTTCACAATAATTATATACTGAACGAAAGAATATTTCTTTGTGTTGGTTTAAAAATAACTCAATAATGTCCTGCTAATTTTGCTTCCTTGTAATTCCAGAAAGAAAAGTAAGAAAGAGGTTTCCTTTGAAAAGGACTTATTAAGTCTAGAAAGACAAAGACAGAGTTAATAAAAGGAAAAGAATTTGAGCCACAAAAGTAATGAGTTTACGGTGCAGTCCTGTTCAGGCCTACTTAAAAGTAAGTCACACTGGCTTCATTTACCCCTTGAGAAGTGTGTATAGGAGTAGAGTCTTAACAGAGTACATAGATACACTTTGTAAAAGAGGTGTTTTCTTTGTTTCTTAAACAACAATGCCATAATTTACACTGTTTGAAGTACAGCTTGAAGTCTGAAGATAATACAAATCTTTCACAGATAAGGATGTTGGAAATGGTTTATGAAACATCTTTCCTATGGTCTTATGTTGTGTAACAATATGACTGTGTTTCTGGGCTGGAGAAGATTTGAATTTGGCACAGCTAAAGTCCTCCTTTATCTCATTCCTTCTCTGTCTCTCTTTGATGTCTTCTGGTGGCAGGTCTTAATCAACAGAATGCTTCTCTTGGCAGTTCTCTGACATCAGATGCCTAATCTAACCTCCATATAGTTAGAATATTTTAAAAATGAGATTGTATTCCTGCAATTTGATTCAGTGGAATGTACTTCCATAAATATGCAGGCTGTTGTTGTGTGTCTGCAAGTCATTTCTAATGTATGGTGTCCTAAGGCCAGAATTACTGTAGTTTAGGGGAGGTTTGCCCTCCTCTTCCTCTGAGGCAGAGATACTGTTCCTTGCCCAAAATCAACCAGTAAATTTGCATAGCTGTGAGGATGTGAACCTGAATTTGATCATAGAATCATAGCATCATAGTTACAGAAAGTTGGATGAAACCACAAGGACCATCCCGTCCAACCTCCTACGATGCCAGAACATAGAAAGCATTCCCAACAGATGGCTAGAACAGAACTGAATGCATAGTCCATTCACAAAGGTCCATACCTTATTACCCTAAACTGAATGTTTCAGTATCAAAATACAGATAATTCTGTTTATTACTACTGTAGAGTCACCCAAAGAGATATCCGTAGAAGGAAGTGAAAGGGGGGATTTTGACAATACGTAGAGGTTAAGAGCTGCTTTTCATTTGTCTCTGTGAAGAAGTCAGTTGTCTCTGTGAAGAAATGGGCAAAGACAAAGAAACCCAGTTCCGTAAACAAGCCATTGCACGTATTTCTGATATCACCTTCAGGTAGTATGAAATTTTTGCAAAAAGACCTTGAAATGGTTGCTAGGCATGAAAAAAGGACTATGGTTAATGTTGAAGATGTGAAGCTTTTGGCCAGAAGAAGCAATTCATTGCTGAGGTACCTCAGCCAGAAGAGTGAAGAGTTTGCTTTGAATAATCTGAAACAAAAAGAGAGAAAAAAAGAAAAAAACTGGTTCAAAGAAAGGAAGAAGAACCTCTGATGAGCAAGTAGAACCTGTGGTGGCTGAATGTGAGGATTTGAACATGACCTAATCCGTCTTTCCTTTGGTCTGTGTCAAGATTTAATTTCCAATTTTCAGTGGGGTTGTGGTGCAACCATAGGATGTCTATTTTTTGGTTCTAAGCAAGCACAGATGTATCAGTAGATCCCAATTTACTTCCTTCATCTAGAAAAGTTGAATAAATTGTGTGTCTTGGAGTCCAACTAGACATTACGGGGAATATGTATTCCCTATGACTAACATGTTTTTCCTTGTACACTGAGATTTTTTTTTCAGTTATAGGCCTTGAAAATTAATCCTGCAACTACCTTCTAATGATCAAGCACAAAACTAAGAACCCTAAAATGCATGGGGGAGGAAAAGGACATGCTATTATGGGATAATAAGGCAGAATCCTGTGATCCAAAGCTTGAAGATAAATTTAGGAGAAACATCCATTTTCACAACTCACAGTAAATTAAAGAAAATGCATCCTCTAAGAGTACCCAAATCTTATAACCAGTTCTGACCTCAGTTGTTTGCTCATAAAACAGGAGAGGTCAGACTTCATTCCAGTCTCCATAGTTTTGTTCATAGCTATTGGCAGAACCAAAAACCTTCATTTGCTCCTGTCTATAACGTGTGTTTCATCAAGCAGGAACTGACACTGTGATGACATACTGGACACAAACAGACTGTGCAGCTTCACCACATTATTGTAAAAGGACTGATTGATGTTCTTTTACTTCTTAATTTAGTGACCTTTCTGTCTCTCCAAAATATACACTTGCCACTGGAGCAGGCGATACCATATCCTTCAGGGTTTTTCAATCAATCTTCCCTTTCTCTTTCCTCATTAAATCAAGTGCCTATTCAGCTCACTGCTGTGAAAATGATTTGAATGTCTCAATTTGTTAAAATCCACGGTGCTCTGGCTGTGTCGAGAAAACCCGGTGTGGAAAGGAAACTAAATGATAGCTACTGTTGCCATTCTTAATTTAAAAGAAATAAAGTGTGAAGGTTAGGCATTATATAGCAGATTAAACACCGTTTTGAAGTACATTTACCTTGTGTATTATGCTGCTCTCTCATGAATTAGTGTGTGCATTCAGAGAGAATTAAAATTACGTTTCCTAATACAGCTGCTGAAATTCATCAGGTGGCTGGCAAACCTTGGTCCAGATTAGGGAAAAACATGATTGAAAAAACAGAATAGGAGTGGGAAAGGTGTGAATCTCACCAGACATTGTTGGACTGAAACTCACAGCACCCTTAGCCTAGGAGAGTCAAAGGTGATAGGGATGATGGGAGTTGCAATGCAACCCCACACTCCCTGTCACTGCATTAGTGGGATCATTAAAAGTACAGAGAGATTTGCCATAAAAGCAGCTT
The DNA here is from genome assembly GCF_037176765.1 of Anolis sagrei. Classification (NCBI taxonomy): domain Eukaryota; kingdom Metazoa; phylum Chordata; class Lepidosauria; order Squamata; family Anolidae; genus Anolis; species Anolis sagrei. The sequence goes on from NC_090024.1 coordinate 24,222,426, forward strand.
TGGTAGAATGGCAAAAGTCTTGAACTACAGCAGTGATTTCAAAACTGTTGTTGATTATGTTTGCTGTTTGGATTTGTGAGAGTCTTACACTAAGAAGTGCCAATAACCCTGTTGAAGTATTGGAAAATCAGTACCATGGCTTCATTGACATGAGCTAAAACAGTGGATGTGGCTCTTAATGAGACATGCCGCATTATCACAGGGTGTCTGTGCCCTACACCACTGGAGAAATTACACTGCTTAGCCGGTATTGCACCACCTGACATCCGCTGGGAAGTTGCAGCCAATAGTGAAAGGACCAAGGCAGAGACATCTCCAGCTCATCCCTTGTTTGGGTATCAGCCAGCACGTCAACAACTTAAATCAAGAAATAGTTTTCTTAGATCTACAGAGACACTCGCTGGAACACCTCAGCAAGCGAGAGTTCAAATGTGGCAGGCTCAAACCCAGCACCTCAATCTGTGGGTGATACCAGATGAGAGACTCCCCCCTGGGCACACAGAAGACTGGGCGACTTGGAAGGCTGAACAGACTGCGCTCTGGCACCACGAGATGCAGAGCCAATCTTAAGAAATGGGGCTACAAAGTTGAATCCACGACATGCGAGTGTGGAGAAGAGCAAACCACTGACCACCTGCTGCAATGCAGCCTGAGCCCTGCCACATGCACGATGGAGGACCTTCTTGCGGCAACACCAGAGGCACTCCAAGTGGCCAGATACTGGTCAAAGGACATTTAATCAGCTACCAAGTTTGCAAAATTTGTGTTTTTTTATCTGTTTGTTTGTTTTGTTCTGTTATAAATGTAATACAATGTTCTGGTTGCGGATGACACGATAAATAAATTGACATGAGCTCTGCATACATGGGTCAACTGCGTCATGGAGTCCACATGGCAAATAATAATAATAATAATAATAATAATAATAATAATAATAATAATTTTCTTTTTCTTTCAAATGATTCATTGGAACTTACGTCACAAGTACCACCTGCCAGTAGTAAAGGACTGGTGGGATCATAAACCTGCAAAGGTAGTGGAAAATGAACACGCAATGGGTTCCATCACATCATGATATATTCAAAGTCTGCTAGTTTTTACTTAATCATTTTGGTGTTTAAGAAGAGTTCAGGATTGATTTATTCCTTGGTTCTTTAGTTTATTTTTGGTAGTCCATGAAACTCTTCTACAGTACTACTTTTCAAATGTTTTTTTTCCATAACAGTTTTTTTTGGTTTAGCTTTCACAACCATATATAAAAGTTGGAAATAGTATTGCATGTGTGAACCAGACTTTGGCATTAAATGCTATCTTCTTACATTGGATGATCTTATCTAGCTCCTTCATGGGCGCCTTCCAAGTTTTAATACTGACTACAGTTCCAATGTTGATCTATCACAAACCAAGACCAAGAAAATCTTTGAACTATTTCAGCAGTTTCATGAGCTATGCTAAAGTTATATCAATAACATTTGATCATTATTTTTCTTAATGTTCGGCTGTAACATTGCTTTTGCACTTTCTTCTTCAGTTTCCTCAAAATTTATCCCAAATCATTGCAATTTTCAAGTGCGTAATATAATAATATAAAATCAACACTGTTAATCCAAGGGGTAAAAGATGTCACAGTCCTCACATTCATCTAGTCCAACCTCGCAACATGCAGGAAAAACACAATCAAAAAACACACACACACACACCACGGATGGCAATCCAGCCTCTTTTTAAAAGCCCCCTAGGAAGGAGCTTCCATCACACTTCCAAGGCAGAGAATTCCACTGCCGAACAGCTCTTACAGTCAGAAAGTTCTTCCTAATGTTGAGGTGGAATCTCCTTTCTTGCTATTTCCTGTTATTTCTGCATAAATTGTTGATCACATGACCTCAATTTTCATGTCTCCTTCCTATAATTCTGCTTTCCACGTGATATACTCTGCATGTCAATGAAATAGAGCATAATAAAATACAGTCTTGCCTGATCCCCTTGCCAACTGAAAATCATTCTCTTTCTCTATATCCTGCCCATATAGAGGTCCCTTGTCCTGAATACAGTTCCCATCCAGCTTAGCCAAAGGCGACATATTTAGAGTAGAAAATTTAAGCTGTACAGAGCATTTTTCATTCACTTCCACAAGGAATTGCAGAGAAGAGCAAAGCTGGCTGTGCAAAGTAGTCATTCCCGCCAGGAAGTAGTTCTTTCCCAGATTGAAGAAGGTACATATGTATGGATATTTACATATCAGGATACCAGTATTACTGCAGCCCCCTGCTTAACAGAAAATATTATATTTGCATTCATGATGGCAAAAACAAAAGCTATGAGGCTAAAAATAAAACCAAGGATTGGAAATGTGGATGGCCCCTAGCAGCATGATGACTCTGTCAGAGGGAAATGTGTGACCAGTGATTTCACCATGATGTATGTGATATGTGTGGCATAAACAGCATCACTGCAGGTTCAATGCAGACTAAGAAAATGTGGCGCAAAGCAGTCTTTTTCAGTGTAGATATAATCCCTGTGATAAACCAATAGCCTGTCTCTATAGAAAGAAGTCATATACATTATGTTAAAAACCCTACGGCATGATTCAAATTATGTTGTATAGATAATGATGCAAAATATATTTGACCCCTTTTAAGTAGCCATCAACTAGTTAATCTAACAGACTTTGGCACTGCAAAGATAGGCAAGAAGTATCATAAACATTGTACTGAAAAACCGAAATGTATGTTTTTCCATTGCACAGCCTGAAACACTACCAGCCAGGGTAGCTGTTGTGTGGGAGTTCCAAGGAAGGACTATTAATCATGTTCCTGCCAGAGAAAGCATTTAAAACCTATCTCCAGCAACCCTACAATATACGAGGCAATGAAAGGAAATTGCCCACAGTATAAATCCACAGGTCTGTTGGTGTCATTAAACTTGCTGCAAATATATACATCTGCTTATGTAACTTTGAAAACTTTGGGGTTAAACTGATCAGTTGCTCCCTGGTTCGTCAAAGTATCCTCAGGTGGCAGGGAATAAGACACATTTATTTGTTTTCAGCTTTCTTCACTATCTCAGCTTGCTTCCAAATGGCAGAAATTGTAGGCTCATAAAGCCTTGTTAAATCATTTTCTGGCTATTTAGTTTAGGACCAACAGAGAAAGAAAGGGGGAGAAAGAGAAACAGACGGAGTCCAAACATTCAGTAGGGTGTGCAAAACTTCAGGAATTACTCGAGGCTGAAGGGACTTTCTGACATATCTCTTAAGGCTGAAAAAACTGCTCTGGGATTGTCAGGCAGAGGCTTCTGTAGATTCACATGGAGAACTTGAATTTGGGTAATTTGGCTACTATTTGGTTAAAATGTAGCGTAACAAGTTTCATAACAGAAATCTGAAAACAGCTGTAAATAATCCACTAGCTGTATTCTCAATGTCTTGGCCAAACTCAGTTTGGACAATGGCTTTCTGAAAGCATGCAAAATAATTATTTTTCACTGTCTTTGCAGGTTCTTTTCCATTATCCATGCAGACGTTTGTCAGTCAGGGGTGAGTAAACTGTGCTTTTCCAGATGTTAATGAATGTTTGCTTCTTCCCGTGTACCCAAACCAGCACAGCTAATGGTGAAGAATGATGGGTGCTGAACTCTATCAATGTCCAGAGAGTAACATGTTTCCATCCCATTGCATAATGGTAAGGATATCTCCGAGAGGTCCATACATCTTTTCAAGTAGCTTTGGGATACTGTCAAAAAGAGCATGCTGTTTTCCCCCCTTTCCTTGAATATAATATACAGTATCTTCTAAATGCAATATCTCTGATATCCAGCAATGTGAAGTACTGAGATAGCAACATCTTTACTTTCTGATGGTGCACAAACTAACATAAGAATTATTAAAATATATTATAAAATTACCTTTAGACTATGGGTATTTTCATGTTTAGATATTTCATTATGACCATCTATGCAAATATAGGTATTCAAAAATTTGGAAAAACTTCAAAACATTCTGGTCACATTGGATAAGGGATATTCAACCTTTATATAATATGACCTCCATATCAACATATATCAACAGACCTACTTTTTCTCTCGACGAGAATATTTTTCTCTGTACATCTGTTTTTACTCCATTGAACATAACAGTGTTTGCTATTATCTGCAGTTTTATGGTCTTTACATGAAGTTCAAGAATGTATCTCCCATGCATTTGGAAGTCATACTGTATGTCTGATCATTGTAATTCTTCGTTCTTCAAAATGAATAGAAGGTCAGTGGGTATTGGGTACATATCTTGCATCACATGGTATTTCATTCATAGCAATCTTAGTAACTTGTATTGAAAAACTGACTCAGAAATCGTGGGTCGATAATCATCAGTTTAAGCCTCCAGCAGAATGCTGTTTCCCTGCTGGCCCATTTGGCAAGGAGAAAAGGGGGAAGAAAATGAAGGGATGACAAAAAGAGTGGGTAGAGGTACTCATTTCTTCTTTGGATTGTGGATTCACTCAAGTTTATTGTGGTCTCCCAAAATATTACTGAGCCTTTTATATTGATGGCAACTGATGGCAATTCCATGCATACTGCATTTTCAAGGGGTTTTCCCTCTTTACTGTGTAATCCAAGTCCTAATATCTATAATTAATGGAATCTTCTGAGTTTGACATGTTTTTTTAAACTTAGATATGGAATTTTGCTTCTCTTAATTTAAATAAAACAGCTAGAGTAATGAGCAGGTAATCAACATTTCTGCTGAGGCATAAATATATAGAGTTGCAAATAAATTAAACCAATGCTATACAAGTCTTGGAGCCAGACACTAGACAGATTTTGAAGATGTAATGTTATTGTTGGAAATGAGACTTCTGCCTTTGATCTCAGCAGTTGATTAGCAATAACAGTTATTTCTGAGGAAATAAGACCAGATGTCTCTCTAATTAGTAATTAGAATTACCTGCAGAATGACTCTGAAATCATGCTGTGAAAAAATTCTTTTCAGAGATGGGAAATCTAGCCCTTTGGTTTCCTAATGTATGATGTTCTCACTATTGCATAGATGAGTGAAATGTTTGTTTGCTTGTATGTTTTTAATAAAACATTTCTAAAATTCACATTTTCGTTTTGCTTTCACAGAAAAAAATGAAGTTCAAAAAAAGAAAAGAAAAGAAGAGAGATCAGATGTGGCAGATTCAGTCAACCAGGCAGAGGACTCCAAGCCAATAGCTCTTAAAATTCTGATTTTGACTTGTTTTGATATTAAATTATATTTATCTGTTCTTTCTAAATTGCTTCCTTTTACTGGTTTATGACCAGGTAGCACCACAGTTTACAGATTTCTGTATGCTTTCTATAGAAAATCATGTGAGGTTTTAAGAAAGGTACAACTGAATTGTAAAAATATAGCACTTAAGGTGGAGGACACCTTAAGTACATCACCTAGGTGCTAAGCAAAATAAACTCATTCTTAAGTGGTGGAAAAATAACCTAAATTTTTGTTTTGTAAAGGGTTAGGTATCCATCAAAGGGTAGTGATTTGAGCATTGTATCAATGGTTTGAATCCCTGCTCAGCCATGGAAATCCCTTGAGTGCCCTTGAGTGCCCTTAGCCTGTGTTAGACGGGGTTACACTCCCCCTGAAGACGCAGGTTCGCAGCTTGGGAGTGATCCTGGACTCATCGCTGAGCCTGGAACCCCAGGTCTCAGCGGTGGCCGGGAGAGCTTTCGCACAATTAAAACTTGTGTGCCAGCTGCGCCCGTACCTTGAGAAGCCAGATCTGGCCACGGTGGTCCACTCTCTTGTCACATCCCGGCTGGATTACTGCAACGCACTCTACATGGGGTTGCCTTTGAAGACTGCTCGGAAACTACAATTAGTCCAGCGAGAAGCAGCCAGATTGCTCACCGGAGCGACGTACAGGGAGCATACAACCCCCCTGTTGCGTCAGCTCCACTGGCTGCCGATCCAATTCCGAGCACAATTCAAAGTGCTGGTTTTGACCTACAAAACACTATACGGTTCCGGCCCAGTGTATTTGTCCGAACGGATCTCCCTCTACATCCCACCTCGAAGCTTAAGATCTTCTGGGGAGGCCCTGCTCTCGACCCCGCCACTGTCACAAGTGAGGCTGGCAGGGACGAGGAGCAGGGCCTTCTCAGTGGTGCCCCCCCCACCTGTGGAACTCACTCCCCGGGGAGATTAGATCGTCATCTTCCCTTTTGGCGTTTAGGAAAAAACTGAAGACCTGGATCTGGGATCAAGCCTTTGGTCATTCTGACAGCTAACTGAAGGATCTGATGATAGACAAGGACAAATGGAATGGAATGGATATATGGACTCTGAACCCTGAGCATGAGACTGTTTTATTGTTATTATGTACTGATGTTTTTAATTAATTGTTGAATTGTTTGTATTTGTATTGCTTGTGAATTGCCTTGGGCATCTAATTGTGCCCCCACTGTAAGCCGCCCTGAGTCCCCCTCGGGGTGAGAAGGGCGGGGTATAAGTAAATGAAATAAATAAATAAATAAATTAGGCAGTTCTCTCAGCTTCAGGGAGAAGCCAAGACACCCCCCAATAAATATTGACGAAGCCCTGTGAGAGTTCTCCTTAGTATCACTATAAGTTGAAAATAAAAGTACAAGGCAATGATAAATTGTTGTTAACTTACGTCAAGTTGATGTCAACGTTTGGTGTCCCTTAAACTGAGACATCTCCAAGCTTCCCTGCTGTGACTTCTTTATCTATTCATCTGCAAGGTGAAGTTCATCATTTCCTATTGCTTTCCACTTTTCCAATTTTGATCATCAGCTTTTCCAGTGCATCAGATCATCTCAAAATATGTCAAAAGTATGACAGCCTCAGTTTAGTCATCTTGACTTCTAGGGGTAATTCAGGCTCGATTTGATCCAATACTCATGCAATTGTCTTCTAGCAATCCTTGGTATCCATGTAACTCTTCTCCAGCACCACAATTCAAAAAAGTTAGCAGTGTGTGAGCCTGAGTTTGACAAGAATGATTTTGATTTTAGTATTCAATTTTTATCTATGAGGATCTTACCGTGTTCCTTTTTTGGTCTGTCTGATCCTGAAGAAATAGCTAGGTGCTTCTTCAGTCTGCTGTTATTCTCTACCAGTCACAGAATGGCCATGAGGGAACCTGAAGTGGCTAAATGGGCTAGTAAAAGGAGATAAAACAAGAACAACAGGAGCAGCAGCAGCAAGTGATATATGCAAGCATAACATGCACGTATACATGTATATGATGTAGGCAGTATGCCAACCTCTATATCATAAACTGGGAAATTGCTTTGCCTAATTTTGTAAAATGTTGGTATTTGAAGAAATGCAAAATTCTGTCACAAATACTATCACATTCTTGTTCATTCCTACATTTTCTTTTCAACTCTTCTGTTCAGGAAAAAAAGTTGAAAGCATCTAATTTTAAATGAATAAATGATTGGGACATGTTGGCCTACTTGAAACAGGAACTATTATGATGCTGACATTCGTCTATGGCTACCATTTTCTCTCTGTGTCTCTATGGTGAAACATACAAGAATGGAAGCAAGGGCAGTTTCATATTAGGACTTCTTCTCTGCCTTCCCCTCTCCTATTCTTGCCAAAAGCAAGGTTTTAGGTATCTAAGCAATCATTTCTATATGCCAATCCATTGCTTTAGAAAAATTCTTTTAAAGGGGAGCTGGAGAATATGTGCTCCTCTGGATCTGTGGTTGGACTATCAATGTCAAAGAATAACCAACAACAAGGGAACATGGGAGTTGCAGACTGACAGCTTTAGGAGGCCTGAACATTATCAATCCATGTTCCAATCTGGTATTTTTTCAAAAAAGAAAAAGACAAAAGCATCTCTAACAGCACTGTTTTATTGCAAGGTTCAAAGTTTTGTCTAGGAGGAATGTTTTTCCTCTGTTGGTCCTTCCCTTATTTTCTTTCCGTCTAAAACAGCAGTCATCCTAGATGAAACTTCAGCCCCACCAAGAAAGCAGTGTCAATCCAAGGCTAAATCTTCAGAGAGCATAGTTCATTGATACATGTACACAGACCTGTAGTCCAGACTCTCTGCAACTCAGGCATTTAATTGTTTATCAGCTTTCTCACCAGCAGAAGGATTTTGAGTTCTCTGGGGAGTAACCTCTAGAGTTGTTTAAAGAAGTGGGAGGAAAATGTAATCTGCTTGCATTATCCCTTCCCTTTTTGCTCCTATTGTGGAGCATGTTGATGCAAATTTTCCAAAGGGATCTAGGTGTAAGCTGCTTCATATTTGTATGCTTTATATTTTAAATAATCCTGTTAAATCCAGGTGAGATATCTGTGAAAGCATCGGGGTAGAAATCAGAATTGCTAGTCACAATTCTCTGATGGTTCTTCTCTACAGGGGATCTTGAATTCAGCACTTAAGAATAAATGCTCTAACAAGTGAAGCACGTTTGATTAAAGGATAGTAATGTGCATAAATTTACTTAATTAGCTTATTTATCCTTTGAAATTGCTTAAGTGGTTGAGAAGAAGCGTGACTACAGTTCCTAACTGAAGTTGTAACTGGATTACAGGGAGGAGAATTCACAGCACTTCAAAGTTATTATATATTTGTTTATTTATTCAGTGTCATCAGAATGCATGGCACTTCACAGTATGTCATAAGCCAAAAAGATGGGTCTTAACCCCAAAGAGCTTACAAGCTAATCTGCAACAGTGAGGATGTCAACAAAGGGTTGGGAGGGAAGGAGAAGGAGAGAGGAAAAGAATTATAAAAATGTGAGTGAATGCACTTTACATGACTTCTTCTTAGCTATATATGAAGACTTGAGGGATTATACCTCAAAGGTCAAAAAAGCTGAAGACAGAAAACAGAGTGATGTTATCATATGGGTGTTGTGGTAGTCTGGGAGGCAGAACAGGCAATGAAAGAGAAGATACAGAAAAAGAAGAAGATTTTAGAGCAGCTGCTAGTGGTAGGCTTGAAACAGCAGAGGTCACAAGCAGGAATATGATGGAAACCTCTAGCAGCTTAGAGTGCTGGGTATGTTTAGCCTGCAAAAGAGAAGGTCAAGAGGTGACATGATAACCATGTTAAAGTATTTGAAAGGTTGTTATAGTGAAAATGGAGTAAGCTTGTTTTCTATTGCTCCAGAGCCTAGGGCACAGAGAAATGGATTCAAACTACAAGAAAAAGGATTTAATCTAAACATTAAGAAGAGCTTCCTGATGGTAAGAACTGCTTGACAGTGATATATGATACCTGGAAGTGTGCTGGAATCTCCTCCTTCTGAAGTTTTTAAACAGAGGGTGAATGAATGTCCACCTGTTGGAAGTCCTTTGATTGTGTTGGAAATCCTTTGATTTCTGCATGGCAGAAGGTTGAACTGAATGATCTTGTGATCTCTTCAAACCCTATAAGAACTGAGAATTGGGGAAGGACAAAGAAATGAAGGCATAAATACAAGGACCCTGAATCAATTCATGGGTAGAGTTCAGAACTTTGCGTAGTTCCTTTTGTTTGAAGCAAAGCGGTTTGCATAAATGGTTATTATGTCGTCTCACACTTGTTCTTGTAACTACTGTGTTTCCCCTAAAATAAGACATACTCATACAATAAGCCATAGCAGGATTTCTAAGCCTTTGCACAATATAAGCCATGTCCTGAAAAAAAGGCAAAGGGATAGGTGTGACTATGCAGCCTACCAGTAAAGAAGATGAGCAGTTCCTTCCCACTTCTAGGTATAGAAAGGAGATCGTCAAGTTAACATGCATTCACCACTTTAGGTCCTCATTTGAACTCCATCAAAGGGGGAAAAAAAGAAACCCACTCCATTCCTACCAAGAGGTTATCTGCTTTTGATGACATCACTTGGCCCGTGTTTTAGATTGGGAGCCAGAAATGTCTATAAGATTTTGAAACCTAATCCTTTGGATGACAGCAGGAGAGCTAGTAGAGAAGGGAAGACATAGCAAAGGCAGGAGATACCACCCTCTTTCTTCCTTCCTTAATGGTTGATGCCTACAGGTTTTGAGAGTGACCAATTCAACATTGTGGCACCCATTAAACGGGAGGGTTAAAATCACAGGGCGAGTGTTTTCACAGAAGGGAGGGAGACTTGGACCTTACCAAGAGCAAGCAGGGGGGTGTTATTGCCTTAGGGAGGGCAATGAAGCGACAATAGGAAAGATGACCAGGCCAATTAGATTTGATGTGGATTACTAGGACATTTTTAAATGGTGTATTTTAATATTTTTATAAATGTTTTTTAATGTTTATGTATTGTATGTGAATTTATGTCCTGACATTGAATGTTTGCCGTGTATATACTGTGCTCCGCCCTGAGTCCCCTTCGGGGTGAGAAGGCGGAATATAAATGTTTTAAATAAATAAATAAATAAATGACTGCATTAAGGAAAAGGCAAACAGTTCCCCCACTTTGTGTTGAGGAATGGCACAGCTTCAGAATAGCCCCTTTCTCCCTTTAAGAGGCTCTGAGAAACTGGTCCTTTGCTGGAGGTCTTATATTTATTTTTCCTCAAGAAGACTGTTGTACTATACTTAATAAAGATAAGGCACCCCCTGAAAATAAGTAATAGTGTGTCTTCTTGAGGAAAAATAAATATAAGACAGCATCTTATTTTAGGGGAAACACTGTAAGTACTAGTCAACTTCCTTTGTCTTTTTCCTTTCCTTTCCAAGATGATAAAGGTGATAAATACAAGTTTTCTTTTTACCTTACAAATGCATCCCAATAATTACTCTTATTTCTATAGCAAGCTCTACAGCCTCAAGTGTAAGAGACATATCAAATATTCTAACATCTTCATAGCTCTGCCTAAATATTAGATTGTCATTGCCCACTGCCATGTTTGAACCACTTCAATACTTTATGCTTCCTTCTTTCTTGTGTCAGATGTTTCAAGAGCTTAACCTTAGATTCATCCTCTCTCTTCTACCCTATTGTTAATTTCAATTAAAATAAACTCTGTACAGCTTCCATGACTTTAGGTGGGAAGGAGTGGTAAAGTTGGGTATAATCTGTATATAGGTGGCACTGCACTCCAAAACTCTGGATGATCTCTCCCAGTGGTTTCATGTATATGTTAAACAGAACAAGGGACAAAACAGAATGATGAGGAACCCCACAGGACAATGGCCAGGGATTTGAACAGGAGTTCCCAAGCATCATCTTCTGGGAACACCCCTCCAGGAAGGAACAGAGCAACTGTAAAACAATGCCTCCCAGTCCTATCCTAGTGAGATGACCCAGAAAGATACCCTGTTCAATGGTATCAAAAGCCACTGAGAAGTCTAGGAGAACCAATAGGGACACACTCCCCATGTATAGCTCTCTTCGTAGGTCTTCCACCAAAGTGACCAAAGCTGTCTCTGTTCCATAGCTGGGCCTGAAACCGGATTGAAATGGATCTAGATAATCCGCTTCATCCAGAAATCCCAGGAGTTGGGAGGCCACCACATGGTCTAAAACTTTGCTAAAAAGGGAAGGTTGGACACTGGTTGATAGTTGTCCATTATGAAAGGGTTCAGGGATGGGTTTTTAAATACAGGTTTCAGAACTGCGTCCTCTGCCTCCTCCTTCTCTGCCGAGGCTCCGTGCCCTCTGCGCCCTGCAGCCGCCGCCGTGCTTGTCCACCCTGTTCCTCAGCGGCTCTCGGCTTTCAGGTCAGGCCGCGGGGGCCGGATAAATGCCCTTGGCAGGCCGCATGGGGCCCACGGGCCTTAGTTTGAGGACCCCTGCTCTAGCCCATGCTTGTTCAGATTCACTTCAAGTTTTCCACCAACACTGATCTAGTATCTTTCTCACTTGCTTCATTGCCACCAACTCCTTGGTTAACCATGGGGATGGTTTGGCTCTGCTCCACGAGAGGGGATGTCCAGGGGAGATTGTGTCCACCACCTTTGCAATTTTTCCATTCCAAAGGTCAACCAGAGCTTTGACATAATCACCTGCTGAGGTGACAGGAAAATCCCCAAGAGCTGCCAAGAATCCATCTAGATCCATAAGTCTCCTGGGGCAAACCTTCTTAATCAGTTCCCCACCCCTGCTGAGGTTTGATGCCCCCGTGAGTCTAAATCTGATCAGGTTGTGGTCGGTCTATGACAATGGACCGTGCCAAGTTCCTCCACACCACAATCACCATCATTCCACCCTGCACAGAAAACAAGGTCCAAAGTGTGCCCAAAGTGTGCCCAGTAGCATATGTAGGACAAACCTGCCCTTCTAAGAGTAGTGCTGCCTTCTTCTATCTGCCACCACTACGCAGTGTAGATGACAGCTTTGTTCAGTTCTGTTGTCTTTTCTAGCCCTTTATCAGCTGCTCTTTGATGTTCTTATGCTCTATTTTCATCAGATGCCATCGCGGGGATATTGGCTGGATATCGGGAAGTTATAATAATATCTGAAAGGCTTCAGAATTCACTATCTCTGCCATAATATATAATCCCAATAGACAGGGCATCTGACAGCTATTGCTGTGGTATTGTCAGACCTGACACCATCAGGTTACAATATAATAAAACACAGATATTGAACTGTTGGGCTGGAGACATCAAGACACACACTCATCTCTCCTAATAGTTGCACAACATGGATTGATATTTTATCTGAAAAAATCAAGCTCAGAAACAAAATCAAGCAAAAATATTTGAAATAGATTGATGGGGCTGTTTGGTATAAAGCAGGATATTCAAGATGATCAGTAGCTCTTCCTTTGACAGGCAAGATAACCACATTAAATGAAAAATAATAGCTTAGAAATAATACTAGCAGAATTGGAGATAATTTATGAAGAGATACATCCAACTGCTTTAGCATTCAAAGTATTGAATTATACTTCTGAATATCAAATTGAAACGAATTAAATATACAGTATGATTCCAATGTTCATAGAAAATATGTTTCAAGACTTCCTGTAATTAATCATGAGCTTTATATTGTGACTACACCTGGGCCAGAAGAATTCCATTGGAGGATCTAGAGAGGTCTGCAAATGCTTCTGGAAATGGATGAAGGATATTTTTTGGAACATGAAACCATGGATATACTACTGTCCCTCCACATTTGCAAGGTGTACTTTTGCAGATTTGATTATTCCCAGAATTTAGTACTATATTACCTACAGGAAAGCATGACTCTATGGCTCTGGGGCCAGATACAGCCCCCTGAGCACTTAGCTCATGCCCTCCTCATTTTCTCTGTCCTCTTGGCATAAGGACATGATGGCCCAACACATCCTGATGCCAAAAAGATGGGAGAGGAAAGCACATAGCAGCTGAGAGCACACTCAGCCACAGCCTGTCTCTCCCTCCTTCAAGCATAATGCCAAGAAGACAGCCCAAGGATCAGGGGTAGGGAGGAGGATGGGAAGGAGAATCAAGGCAATCATTGCATGTCCCACCTTCCTCCCAGCTTAAGGATAGGATGAGCAACCCTGTCCTTATGCTAGGAAGGCAACCTCAGGATGACCCGGCCCCTGCCCTGCCCCCTCCTGGCTCTGTCCTTTCCTGTGTCCTCCCCACACCAGCATGTATCCGGTCAGGCACAAATGTGGCCCCAAGGCAAACAAAAATGCCCATGCCTGCCCTATGGTCAGCATATGGTATAATGCTGCAGGACCTAGATACTTCTAGAGAAAAGTTGACCTAGAGATTCCTACAGAAAAGTCCTCTTTGGTTAAAAAAAAAGCAGAATTTTAAGAACTATCAAATCATGTGTTTGCATTACTACATTGAACAGTATAACACTGGATTTTATGTTCATTTTTATTTATTTACTTAGTGGTTATATCTCTTTCTTTCAACTAGGTAAATATATGAAATTTAAGTTTGATTTTTCAAAGAATGATACATTTTTTAAAGAACATTTTGGACCATGTACAGTGGGAAGGCCACATGAAGTTCAATTGCATTTCACTTTTCAAATGATAGAATTAAGCTTTCAAAATAGAAAAAAGTGAATGAGCCATGTTTCCCTCTTCAATAAATGTCAAGGAAAGAAAGATCAAGATCACCCAAGACTAAACATAATTTTGCACTTCAACATTCCCTTGAAAACAAAAACAATACATTTTATATTAAATACCAAACATAGTGTTTTTAAGTTTTTGCTTTAGAATATACATTTCAACACCCATGTTTGTAAACACCTCCAATATTTTAGACCAGTTCAGGGGCAGGGCGGGGGGGGGGGGGGAATGCAAAATTTACTCTCACTTTAGTTTATGCAAACTATATATTGTGTAAAAGGAATTGAATGTTTGCCTTATATGAATACTGTAATCCTCTCTAAGTCCCTCGGGGGAAATAAAGCAGAGTATAAATAAAGTGTATTATTATTATTATTATTATTATTATTATTATTATTATTATTATTATTATTTGAAGCATAACAAGATTAGTACACAGCAAACAAGGCCACTATGGTGGCTGTTGTATTGGATCACACATCGGACATATCCTAAGTGTCTAGGACTGTGTGATGTATCTATGAATAATGTGTGCAGATCCCAGTAGGGTAGCCTTTTGCACCTGACAGATGGTAATTTTGTCAGCTCTGAATGTGTCTTTAGGCACTGCACCCTGTGTGCCGATCACCACTGGGACCACCTTGACTGGCTTGTGCCAGAGACTTTGCAGTTCGATCTTTAAATCCTCATATTGTGTCGGCTTTTCCAGTTGTTTCTCTTCAGTCCTGCTGTCACCTGGGATTGCAACATTGATCCATATTATTATTATATTGGAAGTTTTACATTGGAAGCTATGATTCCTGTCAAACTACGCCTCTAACTTAGGTAGGGTTGGACAATATGTACTTAAGGTGGTTTTTGTAGCCTTCATTGCCTCCTGCCATTCTCACCCATCATCATTTTCCCCTAGAAAGAGCAGGTTTTTCTTTTTAAAAAATCTTATTTTTTCTGCAAAATAAGGTATGAAGAGATGTGCATTTTGTTTTCAAGGTGGCGATTAGTGCTACTGTAAGTTTCATAGATGTGTTGAACTTTTGAAAATGAGATGCATGCCCCCTCTATGACTTTTTTTAATGACAAGATTTTAGATGTATAAAATCTTGATAGTACAGCAGTGTGGTCAGATGTGTGAGTGTATTTAGGGGCAAATGCATCCTTCACCAATAGAACCTGCCAACATTCAGTTCATTTCAAAGGGGCTTCTGTCTAGAAACCCAAGGATACGCTGCCAGTTAGAGAAGGTGATACTAGTACATTCCCAACAATGTTTGTTTAATTTGATAATGCTGTCCGCTTTTTCAGAACATGCATTTATTTATGTCTAAGCATATTTCCTGGTATCTCTAGTTTCCTCATGGACCACACATTTTTGTTCTTAAAAGTGCAGGGAATGGAATACACTCTTTTAATCTGCCTGTCAGCCAAATCAAGTCAAGAATAAAAAAGTGTCAGTTCAGTTGAAATGTAAAATTTATATGCATGAAAAAGATAACTTCAGATGTGTTGAATGTTTATTCACACATAGCTTAGTGGAATATAAAAGCACTATAGAGACATTCCCAAGCAGTGCTATGGGATTTAAATCTTCGTAAAGAGATCTGAAACCATTTGTAAGTGTCAGATTTTGCCAGACAAAGGAAGCCTTTTCTAAAATGGACACAAAGCAACTCTCCCACTAAAGCAAAGTTGGTGAACTGAGGAAGGGGCAGAGTCCATTTCCCCCCATGAACCATACCTGCATTCCCACCGTGTGATGTCCCATCACTTTCAATTCTGTCATTTATATGAGGAAAGCAAATTTTGGTTGTTGCTGTTGGAGAATGGTAGAGGTCCAGGGGATCCCAAGAGTCATGTTAAGGGTCATTTGGAGGAATTTGAGGCCAAATAAATAAATAAATCAGGATTAAAAAATAAATCATGAATCTGAACATCTCCAGGGCTTTGGGGATCACACACAGTCCATTGGCAGAATCTTCCCCACCACTGCCCTGGTATTTTTTTTTCCATTGAGCTACACAATGAATTCCTTGTGTTAAAGAAAACCTTTGAACAGGTTTTCCTTCCTTCTGCCATTTCACTGATCTGCGTCTGCCAACAAATAGAGATTGTCAAGCATGTTTACACCTACAGCAATGAAAACAGAATTGATGACCTCTTGCTTTAAGACCACAGGCTTTTACCTGATAAGCTAAGCACATAACTAGGCAAGTAGAGACACCTGTTATTTCTTTGTATGAGAAATGTGCTCTTTTATCCTGAGCCAAGGAACATACTGAGATCAAAACAGAGATATACAGCAAGCAAAGAGGGCACAAAACAGACAGTTCGTACACAAATGGTGTGCCAGGTTTGACATGTATCTATTTTCAGGATAAACGGGACTCTCAGTGAAAGTCTATATTGCCAACCATCAAAAGGCTGACATTAAATAGGGCTATGTAAAACATGAAAGCCTAGCAAAATGCTCCTTTTGTGCTTACAGCACAAACAAAACCCTCCATGTTTCTCTCTACCCCCCTTCTCAATGAAAACATATTTTTCATTGCCATTTTTAAAAGCCTGCATCAGACTAAATCTGTCAAGAGAGAGGGTTGCTAAAATGAACAGAATGGGTTTAATGCTGCTTACCTGGGATCACAGCAAGGATTTCTAAGCTTTGCAGAACAGGAGGAAAAATCCCAAAAAAGAAACATAAATGCAATGAAATGCATGAAATAGATGTAGAGATTTCCCTATCTCTCACACATACAGAAACGGTCAAAAGTCTGTGTAATCTATTGTGCAGAATTATTTAAGTCAGTTATCTGCCAAAAACAGCACATTGTTGTTTTTGTACTGTTTTGAAATATTTATCGACACTTGCCACTGCCAGCAACTCATCAGGTTCCACAAACAGACCTGAACACTAACCTTCCAGCTAAATAAACAAACAACTGTCAGTAGGCACTTGTGTTAGAAAGTTATGATTTCTTTTTTAAAAAGATAAACATTTCTGGAATGGGAAATAAAAACACTGAAATATCAGTTAAACTACAGAGCAGTGTTTTAGGGGACACATGATATTTGATGTGTAGTGTACAAGAGAAAAACTCCAAAAGGTCTATTCTGACTTCTGTGAAAGCAATCTCAAACCTGGCGTAAATCCAATTTTTAGTGCTGACAACATTAAATCTCCTCCATCTCCTCTTTTCCACTTAATTCCAAGGAAGCTATTTCTGACCTAAAACAGAAATGTTCTTAGTAAAAATGCAAACTGGGACTGAAAATTCAGGCTGGGATGGGATGAGATGGGGTGGTTGGATATTACTCTTCTGAAGAATCAGGTTTTCACTTTGAGCCCATAACCTGGACCTAGGTTTTAGCCAATGTTACTAGTGTATATACATAGGTATGGCTAATATGCTACCTGTGCTCATTCCTGGAGTTGTCTGATGTGGTTACAGTGACACATGCCTTGATTACATCTCAATACTGCAATGTGCTCTAGGCAACTTCAATTGGACAGTCCAGAAAAATTGAATGTGACTGATTACAGTAAATATGCAACTGTCTTGTTGCAGCAGATCATGTGGCCACTGATTCATTACAAGGAAAATTCAAAGTGCTGTCTAGAACCCAAAGCTTTATAGGGTTCAGGCTATTTGAAGGACTGTTATATTCCCGTATGATTCTAAAGTCTAAGATCTTTATGGTGAATGTTTCCTACTTTTTCAGGCACATTGGACAGGAACACTGAAGAGGAATTCCTCATTAGTTCCTCCCAACATTTACATTCTCTTTTTAGGGAGGTAGCTGCAGATGAAGGATAGATCATCATTTCATTCTTGATTCCACTACTTAATGCATGCTGAGGAATCAGAGAAATTAATGAGAGTTAATCCCATTAAATCCTTGCTGGATAACCTAGAGAGATCCACATGCACTTTGGGGGGGGGGGGTAATTTGGGAGTGTGGGAAACAGTGGTATTGAATTGGTGGATAGCAAGACTAGATTGTATTGGGATTTTATACATTGTAACTTAAGTTCTGATTGTAGGGAAAATATTTCTATTTTGTTAGTGGTGTTATTGTTGCTAAGTAGTAATTATTAATTTACTAATAACAATCAATCATTGATTAATTAAGAGTAAGCAATTAGTTCTCATAATCATTTTCTTTGGTTTTGTATCAGCTTTTTTAATCTTAACAAAACCACTGTAAGGAAATTCAAATTTAAATGGAATTTTAATAATAGGTGACACAGAAGCAGGGTGATATTTATTGGGAATATGTTCCTCATGTGCATATCAATCTATCCAGATTAAATCATGCTATGCAGATTATCATTCCGCACATACATATTTATTATTTCAGTGAACATGCTGTCAATGATGTGTTTGGTTCTGCAGCTAGATTGTCCCTTATCTTATTCTTTTAGCACATATTCTTACACTTATATTCTTTCACAGTCAGATATTAACTCCCTGTCTGATGACATCCTGAATAGGAATGACACTATCAATAAAGATGCTTGTCTTCCAACCTAAGGGATCAAAGTTCAAGTCTTGTGGATGACCCAGATAAAATAGATTTAACTCCTGCAAACAAGAATTTATCACTATGCACAATTGACATGACAGAAGATATGTAATAAATAGCTTCCCAGTACTCCTAAAGGATCATCCTTTTAAATGAGTGCTCACATCACTGGTTACTCAGTAAGAAGAGATTCGATCTTGGATGTTTCACATTATAAATGCAAAACTCAACAAGAAAAGGGTAAAATCATCAACTGCTAGAAAATTGGATACAATTATTTGCAAATTTCATTCTCAAAGGAAGTAATGTGTAGTTCTAGCAAGTCTTCCCATCATGTGGTTTTAAAAGACAAATTGCAGTTAAGTTGTGAGTTGTTCTGTTCAAAATTCAGATATGTTTGTTTTGTAGAGAAAATAGCAACCAGATTCATTTGGGGACTTTCTTCTTTGTATGTAGACTTACTAGGCATGTGCGATCGATGAAAAAAAACTATTCCAAAAGTCATTACAAAATGGGGGGGGGGGTGCTTTGTTTCTAAGGTGTTTCTAAAGTATCATTAGTGAAAATTTTATTACTATAATGAAACAAAAGTTTGTTAGTATTTCATTATAGTAATTGCTCATAGTTACTATAATTGGGGAAACTTCAGAGGTTCCTTTATCACTCATTTTTACAGCTATTGGGGTGAAACTCATTACAGTGGTAGAGCACATTGACCACTCTTAGCCTACCAAATTTCAGAGCATTATCCATTGATTTTGGGGGAAATTTTAAAGTTTTTATAAACAACATTTTAAAAATAGTAACAAAAATATGTTCCTAGTTTGAAAATGTTATTTTCTGTTTAATTGTGTAGTCTTTAATTTGAAAGTAGTGGTTCTCTTCAGGGAACTTTGTTTTTATTTATTTATTTATTTATTTCCAGTATTTCTATCTCGTTTCTTCACAACCCCCGAAGGAGGACTCAGGATGGCTTACATTTGGCAGCAATTCGATGCCATTATATATAACACAGCAATATAATAACAATTAAAAATAAGTCAAACATTCATTAAAGCAGTAAAAAAAAACCCCAGTATTAATAGCTGTAACACTATTCCAGTCAATTCCATATCCCAAAACTATGTTAAATATATGGATGACGAAGTTAAATTGATAGACTGGAGACTCTCCAAGATACTGCAGCAAAATGTGCCATAATATGATGTCCCTTGCACAAAGGCAACCATTTTTTCAGTTTTATAAACTTTCCATGTGATTTTATGATAGAACCAATTAGTAAATGATATTTATAACCCAGGAACAAAAGTGATAGTGTAGAATATTAAATTTAATGGAACTCTGGCTAGCTGGCTATGGAGGTGTAAATCTATCTGATGCTGAGCACTGCATTCTGGGAAATTTAGGGGAGAGCCATTGATTGATAGAGGAAAGGCAAGGCAGGCACTAAGGCAGCCATTTTGCCTTGGCTTTGCTTCATTGCACTGAATATGAAACTGACTTTGGGTGTCTTCTAAGATTTACAAAACTAAAATGAAAAAGTTTGAAGTTTCAATACACCCATATATTGGATATCAATTCTGAAGTATGAATTTAACAGATGTGAAATAATTTATGAGGACAAACAAAAATTATGCACAAGCTTATAACCTACATTTGCAATAAATAGAACTGAGAAGTTTCTCAAAATAGAATACAACTATTCATTCATAGCACATGGCTATTACTGGTACTTCATAGAAAAAAATAGCAAAGAGAGCATTATGCATTGGACTGATGCAGAATGGGACCTAATGGGCATTGGCACATTTTTGTCCATGTCCCATTAAACATCTTTACACTTCACTAATTCACAGTTATGAATGTCCAAATGGATTCTCACTATTTGTGGCTGTTTACAATTCATAATTTCCACACATTTCCTAATTCAGAGGAGACATTGGGACCACAGAGTGATTACCAAGTGACAAGTAAATCAGCCAGCATATAAAACAGTAGATACTGGGAGGAAAATGGAGATTGGGGGGTCCCTGCATAGCTGCACAAATATGGTACTTAGCTAAGTAAGGACAGACTATACCAACTGGAGGACCTTGGGTGTAGAGTATCCTGGCTCACAGGTTTGTTTTAGTGAGGATAAAGCAGGAAAGAGAATTCTAGCCAGCATCAACTGCACAGCAAACAGCATTTTATTTATTTATTTATTTATTTATTTATTTATTCCTATCCTGCTTTTCTCCCAGATTGGGACTCAGTGGCAAACAACATGTAAACAAAACATTGCATAGCATAAAAATGTTTTTTTTTTCCTGTGAGATAAATAATACTGAAAAAATATTTTTTTGGTATGAAGAAAATACTGTGGGTTGTGCAGTAGAACATTTTTTCCATGCAAAACATAAAACATGTGAATTTTCCATAGAATAAGTCCTGTGCTATGAACTTTGTCATCAGTCCAGATTCTTCTTCTTGGTATTTCCCAACAAGACATATTAACTATTTGAGGGAAATATTTTAAAATATTTTAAAATAATCTTTCTACACCTACATAAAAGTATTCATCTATAGTGAGTACAACTTTTTTTTGTTATTGTAGTGCTTCTTTTTTATTTGCATTACAAAATACTTATGCTGGAATTGTGAAGTTATGCATATGTCACCTGCAGTTACACATTTATAACTGCCAAATATTCATGACCTCTATGTAGTTTTTAGAATAGAGATGGTGTAGAGATGGTGAAAATCCCCAAGACTGCACTGATAAGCAGCCACTAGGATCAATGTGAGTCTGTTCCACTGTTGTTGTTCATTCATTCAGTCATCTCCGACTCTTCGTGACCTCATGGACCAGCCCATGCCAGAGCTCCCTGTCAGCCATCACCACCCCCAACTCCTTCAAGGTCAGTCCAGTCACTTCAAGGATGCCATCCATCCATCTTGCCCTTGGTCGGCCCCTCTTCCTTTTACCTTCCACTTTCCCCAGCATAATTGTCTTCTTTGTCTCTAGTATCCTTCCCCCCAATGAGCACTCGGGCTTTATTTCCTGGAGGATGGACTGGTTGAATCTTCTTGCAGTCCAAGGCACTCTCAGAACTTTCCTCCAACACCACAGTTCAAAAGCATCTATCTTCCTTAGCTCAGCCTTTCCTAAGGCCCAGCTCTCACATCCGTAGGTGACTACAGGGAATACCATGGCTTTGACTAGGCGGATCTTTGTTGCCAGTGTGATGTCTCTACTCTTTACTATTTTATCGAGATTGGACATTGCTCTCCTCCCAAGAAGTAAGCGTCTTCTGATTTCCTGGCCACAGTCTGCATCTGCAGTAATCTTTGCACCTAGAAATACAAAGTCTGTCATGGCCTCCACATTTTCTCCCTCTATTTTCCAGTTGTCAATCATTCTTGTTGCCATAATCTTCATTTTTTTGATGTTTAGCTGCAACCCGGCTTTTGTGCTTTCTTCTTTCACCTTAATTAGAAGGCTCCTCAGCTCCTCCTCGCTTTCGGCCACCAGAGTGGTGTCATCTGCATATCTGAGGTTGTTAATGTTTCTTCCAGCAATTTTCACCCCAGCTTTGCATTCATCAAGCCCCGCACATCGCATGATGTGTTCTGCATACAAGTTAAAAAGGTTGAGTGAGAATATGCAGCCTTGCCGTACGCCTTTCCCAATCTTGAACCAGTCTGTTGTTCCGTGGTCAGTTCTGACTGTTGCTACTTGGTCCTTGTACAGATTCCTCAGGAGAGAGACAAGGTGGCTTGGTCTGTTCCACTGTTGATCAATAAATGACTAACTGATGTTCCCATCTCCCATCACATGAGCATTCTCTGCTTGACAGGAAAAGGGACCTTTGTTAAACCCAGCAGCTGCTTACCAGAAAGAGGAGGGTTTGGAAGTTCTGGCCAGAATCCCTGTGTAGGGTCATGGTTACAGTGCTACATAGTACATAGCAGCCATAATGCTTTCCATCATTTTTTCATAACATGAAAGTTTTACATTCCCAATAAAACATAAGGTTAAATGGAATTTTTAATTCTAAATAGAAAGACACAATTGATTCAACATATAGAATTGTTGACTTACCAAGTTTGCACTGGGTCTGCTGTTCTTGGAAATAATATCATTTCTGTACAAACCATACATTCACAAAACAGTTCCAAAGTGATTCTGAAAACAGAAAATTCTTGTGATAGTTATCACTGGGGTAAAAAAACCTTCTAAAATATAAGGATATTTGTGTGAGAAAATAAAATAAGATTTACATCAATGTTTGTGCAAATCAATTGTATTTGCACAAACATTTTTAACTTGGCATATCAATAATTATTAGTGTAAGGAATATAAGCAGTTTTTATAATAAAGCATATAAAACTTAATCCTAGCTTTATTTGCCATGTACGTGAACCCATCACAACAGTGGCAGAGCATTTATTGAGTAAATAATATGTGTTATTTACAAAATTCATTTACCTTACAGAGCAGAAAGCTTATGAACTACCTCTTTGTTTCTTATGTAAATGGTGTGTTGATAATTTATGGACCTGAGGCTAAAATAATCTAGAAGTAGCTCTCATTAATAAGCAATCCACTTAAGACCTTTCAATCAATGTCTCCTTTATGGAAATAATGTTAAAAGGAGACAAATGAATGTTGTTATTTTAACATATGCAAAAATTTATACTGTCACATTACAAAGAATGAGGACTGCTAATAATTTTAAAATGATTTAAATATGACATACAATTGAACCTTGACTTAGGAGCTTCCCAACTTAAGCTTATTTTGAGTTTAGAGCCATCACTTTGCCTGGGTTTTATTTTGACATAAGACCAGCATTTTGAGTTAAGAGCTAGCACGAGATGGCGCACTAGCGACAGAGTATAGGGCTTTAGGACTTCAAGGGAGCAGGCTCTGTGCCTCATGCTCTTGTCTGCTTTGGGAGATTGCTGTCCACTTTGCTCTTGTCTGCTTTGAGAAACTTTGAGTTAGTTGATTCTGTGTGGTTTTCATTCCTGATGAGTACAGTATGAAGAAAATGATGCTTCTGTCTCTTCACTTTGTGCTTCCTTGTCACAACTTTGTGCTTCTTTTTCTATTTTTCCATGTGAATATGCAGGTTTTTTATTGCTGTTTCCCTGGCCTACACATATTTTGTTGCTTCAAATGTGCTTGTCACAACTTTGTGCTTCTACCAATTTAAAGTTGAACTTTTTTATTGTTCCATGTGACTGTGCGGTAACACATTATTTATTATTTATAAAGTACATTTTCTTATTTAAACATGTAACAAAATTGGGGGGCGGGAAGAATGGATTAAAAGCATTTCAATGGAGAGTGGCTAAGAACCTATCAATAAGATTAAAAGAAAATGTATACAAAGTTATATGGAGATGGTATACCACGCCAGTCAAACAACATCAGATGGATAGCAAGCAAAGTAACCTCTGCTGGAGATGTGGCAAACACAAAGGGACATATTTTCATTTATGGTGGGAATGCCCCCAAGTGAAGAATTTTTGGAAGGATATATTTACCGAAATAAACAACATTATAGGATCAAATATTATGCCGGATGCTAGGTTAGCATTATTAATGGACACCACGAAGCTGAATGTAGAAATAACTAAGAAAGAATTGGTGACTATTTTGCTCACAGTGGGAAGAATTATAATAGCAAAGAACTGGAAAATAATAACCAATCTAACACTGGATGCATGGTATAGGGAAGTTTGGAATGTAGCTTTAAATGATTAACAATGGAAATGAGGGTATTCAGGGGGGAAATTAACAGGTCAGATTTTGAGACATACTGGTCAGTCTTTATTAAATATGTCTTAGAGAGCGAAAATGGAAAACAACAGAATTTTGGAGATGACATTTGATTAATGGCTGATTTATAAATACATGGTGAAGGAAATTATACTTGTTCAGGCCTTGGTGGTGGGGTTATGTGTTTGTAAAATGTTCACTGTTTTGGGTTTTGTCTATTTTGTAAGTTGTTATTGTATTTAAATAAAATCTTTAAAAAAAAGCATTTCAATGGAAAATTGCTTTGAGATAAAAGCATTTTGAGTTAAGAGCTTGATCATAGAACAAATGAAACTCTTATCAAAGCATCACTGTATATTTAAACATACAAGTACTCAGTGGTTAAAAGTGATTGAACTAGAAGGTTGAACTGAAAGATCTTGGGTGTTGCCTGTGCTGCTTTATAGGTTTGTTTTACTGAGGATAAAGGGGTGGGGGAGGGGTGATTCATATAAAATTCCTTCAATTTACTGGAAGATATAATCATAACTAATAATGCATGCATAGATACACATTCATTGCTGTTTTAAAACAGGCATGCACTCTGGAGCATATATCTCCAGCCCATAGCAGTCAACCAAGGAAAACCTTAGCCAGTCCATGAGAGCAGATGCATAATCCAAGCAGTCATAATTCAAATTAAGCAAATCATTTCAAACAGAAACTAGGAAGGAAATTGTAAGAAAAATGAAGGTCAGAGATACAAAAAACTTGGGGATACAACCAGGTCACCAAGAAGCATTGTAGCTACTTGTATTATTCACAGCACCAGAAAGATTTGGTTGAGTTTATAACCAGGAGTAATTTATCCCAACTCAGGGGTCCTCAAACTTTTTAAACAGAGGGCCAAATCACAGTCCCTCTAACTATTGGAGGGCCAGATTATAATTTGAAAAAAAAATGAATGAATTCCTATGCACACTGGACATATCTTACTTGTAGTGCAAAAAACACTTAAAACAATATAATAATTATAGTGAAGAACAAATTTAACAAATAAAAACTTATTAGTATTTCATTGGGAAGTGTGGGCCTGCTTTTGGCTGATGAGATAGGATTGTTGTTGTTGTTATTGTAGTTGTATGCTTTCAAGTCATTTCAGACTAAGGTTGACCCTGAGTGAGGGCCAGGTAAATCATCTTGGAGGGCCGTATCCAGCCCACGGGCCTTAGTTTGGGGACCCCTATCCCAGCTGAACTCTTAACTTGGCAAAATTTATATAAAGCAGAAAATACTGTTTTTGCCATTTTTATTCATGGCATTTGAATGGTCAATGCATGACTGAGTGCCAAGAATCCATTTTGCCCTCCAATTCTGCAAGTGCCACGTCTGATAAACCATGCTCTGCTTCTAGCATGGCCAACATTATTTATTTATTTATTTACTGTACTTGTACTCCACCCTTCTCACCCCCGGAGGGGGACTCGGGTGGCTTGTAATAATTCAATGCCAGATTCAGACAATAAGATAACAGTAAAACACAATATTATAAAACTGTAAAAAGCATATATGTATCAATTAAAATAGGCTTTCAAACAATTAAAACATATCAAACATATGAAAAGTCTAGCACCAACTGAGCTTTGTAAACATTAAAGCAATTGCTTTCCCCATCATACTTATGGATCATATTAATCCCCAAAGGCTTGCTTAAATAGCCAGGTTTTAAGATTTTTCCTGAAGCTTAGGAGTGAAGGGGCTGTTTTTATGTCACTGCAGGACCACCACTGAGAAGGCCCTGCCGCTCATTCCCACCGACCATGCCTGCAACGGGGGTGTGACCGAAAACAGGGCTTCTCCAGAAGATCTTAACAATCATACCAGATCATAAAGAGATATACATTCAGATAGGTAAGCTGGATCAGAATAGTTTAGGGATTTATAAGCTAAGGCCAGAACATTGAACTGTGCTCGAAAGCAAATTGGCAGCCAGTGGATGTAATGTAATAGGGGCGTTATACTTTCCCTGTATGCCACTCTGGTTAACAATCTGGCTGCCGCCTGTTGGATTACTTGAAGCTTCTGAACAATCTTCAGAGGAAATCCCACATAGAGTGCATTGCAGTTGTGAGATGTAAGCAGAGCGTGGACCACCATGGCCAAGTATGATTTCCCAAGGTACGGGCGCAACTAACACACAAGTTTTCATTGTGCGAAGGCTCCCCTGGCCACCACTGAAACCTGGGGTTCCAGACTCAGCAATGAGTTCAGGAGAACTCCCAAGATGCAAACCTGCATCTTCAGGGGTAGTGTAACCCCATCCAGCACAGGCTCTAACTCTACCCTGTTCGGCCTTGCAACTGACCAGGAGTACCTCTGCCTTGTCTGGATTCAATTTCAATTTGTTTGTCCTCATCCAGACCATCACAGAAGCCAGTTACCAGTTCAGGACCCGAACAGCCTCCTTAGCAGCAGGTGGAAAGGAGTAATAGAGTTGGACATTACCTGCGTACAGATGACATCTAATGCCAAAACTCCAGATGATCTCTCCCAACAGCTTTATGTAGATGTTAAACAACATGGGGACAGTACTGATTCCTGCGGGACTACACAGGACAATGGCTCTGGTGCCTGGCATCTTCTGAGACCGATCCTCCAGGAAGGACCACAGGCACTACAGAGCAGCTCCCCCAAGACCCATTCCTCCTTGATATCCCAGAAGGACACTGTGCTCTTTGGTATCAAAGGCTGATTAAAGGTCCAGCAACACACTCCCCCTGTTAAACTCTCTGCATAGATCATCCACTAAAGCAGTGGTTCTCAACCTGTGGATCCCCAGATGTTTTTGGCCTTCAACTCCCAGAAATCCTAATAGCTGGTAAACTGGCTGGGATTTCTGGGAGTTGTAGGCCAAAACACCTGGGCACCCACAGGTTGAGAACCACTGCACTAAGGAGACCAAAGCTGCCTCAGCTCCATGACCATTCACTTCTGCTTCTGGCATCACTCTTTTTCTTTCACCTGAAGAGGCCTCTACAAGGTAAGACATTATATATATCCAGAAAGAAGTTTGTTAATTTTACTGGAACTGCTATCTATAACCATTTATTTTGTAGTAACTCTAGCAAAATGAAATATACTTATAACACAGTCTATGGACGGTTTAATTATCTACATACCTTCAGATACATATTCAAAAGTAAGTTCCATTGAATTCCCAAGCAAGTATGTATTAGACTGCAGCCTAACTCACACCTACTACACTCAGGTCAAAGTTATATGTGATATGATAAATTCATCCACTGATATTCCAAAAATGCTTTAATAATTTAACCCAAATTGATGTGATTGGTTCAAGGGAATGACCTTCTGGGAAGTACTCATTAATCTTTGTGGATCTCCCTCTCACTGAAGAATTGCAATAACTAGGGTTAGCCCAATATTATTTTGCCGCATGAGACAGAATCTCAGGCTCATGGTGCTCAAAGTTTTAATTGCATGCATAGTACAGAAAATTGCATTAAGTACTCTTCCCCTACCACATGGTAAAATACAATAATAACAAATTCACCAATTAACACTTTTACTGTCTTTTTGTGTCATCCAAAATCTGGTGCCTGAGGGTGTTTGCTTGACTCTACTTCATAGTAAGAGCTCTTAGTGAGGCTGCCAGAAGTGATTTAAATCCTGCTCTCTCAGCTGAGCTAAGCAAACCACTTTTGTTGGAAGTGCTACCACATTCCCTAAAACTAACAATTCTGAGAAGTACAATAAATCTGAAGTTTCAAGCCAGCAGTAAAATATTCTGAGGAAGCAGAACATTCATCAATCTCTATGTGTGTATTTTTTTAAAAGAAGAAGATTCAGTTTAATATAGGCTAAAAGGGAAGATCTCAATCTTCTGAGAGTATTTGCATGATATTTTCTTGACTAATGCACTTTTTTTGTTTAACACATGTTGGTTATGTCACAATGCTGGAATTTAAAAAAGGGAATCAGGGTTCTTCTGGCAAGAAAACAGCAAGCAAACCTTTTGGATGATAGTTATAAAAGGTTTGTAGTTGTTTATTCGCTCAGTCGTTTCAGACTCTTCATGGTCTCATGGAACAGCCCACTCCAGAGCTCGGTCAGCTGTCACCACCCCCATCTCCTTGAAAGTCAAGCTAGTCACTTCAAGGATACCATCCATCCATCTTGCCCTTGGTCTGCCCCTCTTCCTTTTTCCTTCAATTTCCCCCAGCATCATTGTCTTCTCCAAGCTTTCCTGTCTTTTCATTATGTGGCCAAAGTACTTCATCTTTGCCTCTAATATCCTTTACTCCAGTGAGCAGTCCAGCTTTGTGTCCTGGAGTATGGACTATTTGATCTTCTTGCAGTCAATCCAAAGCACACTCAGAATTTTCCTCCAGCACCACAGTTCAAAGGTGTCTATCTTCCTTTGCTCAGCCTTCCTTTCGGTCCAGCTCTCACATCCATAGCTTGCTACAGAAAATAAAGTTATCTTTAAAAAATAAAGACATAAATATATTTACATATTATAATGCATAACTTAATATTATATTTCAAGATTGCATATTAGTGACATAATTATTTCAGTTATTTGTTTGATAGTTAATTGGTTAATTTATAAGATAGTGATTGCACTTAAACTTAGGGTGCTTCCAGACAGCACCAAATTGCGGGTTTAATAGGTAGGACAAAAGAAAACTCAGGACCTGAGAGCAGGTCCACACACAGATATGTTGGTCCCAGAATCTGTGCCTGTGACATTCAGACTTGCTGCTTCATTCCAGGATTTTGAAGTCTGCAAGGTAACTGCCCCAGGAAGTCAACCAGAGATTTCGGCATTTTTTTTTAAAAAAAACTTTGAATGTACAGATGCAAATATGTGCATTGTTCATATGAGTTTTGCTTCTGTGTTATACATGTCTGTTCCTCATTGCTTTGATCATAAAAACATGGGGAAAGGAGATTACATGGCAAAACCTTTGTTTGTGTGTCAGAAAATGCGTGGAGGATGAAGTTTCTCTTGCCAGGATAAAGTTTTCACCCTGTTGCTATGTTTTAGGATACAACCAATCAGGGACTGGCATGTATAACCCGTGAACAAACCAACATAAAAATCCAGTATTATCTGAGTGTACAAACATATAGAGATTTGAATATCCACATTTTTTCAGCCAGAACCGAGACATTCCTGCCACTGAAAATCTCATGTTTTTAAAGTTTTTTAGTGATTCTTTCCATGTTTTCAAGGGAAGTCTTTTGGTCACCCTCCATTTTAAATCAGAAGCTCCTGGGAAAAAAGTACTGTGTGGATGGGCCCTTACCTATAATAACTGAGGTTATTGAGCCCTATTCATGTTGGAACATCCTTATTACCTTCAAAAGTAACAAATTGTATTATTTATTTCACGCATTTCTACCCCGCCCTTCTCAACCCCCAAGGGGTTGAGAAGGACCTGTGGTGTTGGGAATATTGCAGTGTTGCAGTGTTGGGAATATTGTTGTTTGTAAAATGCTGTTTTAGAGTTCTGCACTGACTTATTTTGGCTCAATTTGCTATAAGGATCTCTAAATTCAAGGCATCACAAAGATATAGAAGGAGAAAATACTCCCCTCTAGGCAGGTTTTTCTTACTTTATGCTCTGGGAGGCAATTTTTTAATATTCTGATTCTGAGTTAAAGTATCATCCATACTGCTTCTCCAAAATCTATTGAGGAAGCTGGAATCTATGCTTTGATTGCTACCGACTTTGCATCTAAGACATAAAGAGATAATGTTAATTCTTGGTTGGTTAAAAAATCTCAAAGGCTGAGAACAATTGGCCATTGTCACTTTATCTCTCTTTAAGAATTCATTTGGGCAGCTTTCCATTACAGATCTCAGAAAATGGATTTAGCTTTGTTATCTTGAAAAGGTACATTTAACTGTAAGACGGAATGTGCCCTGGGCCGGTAGCTATTAAGTACAGATTAAAGTATTCACAGTGAAATCCCACCAGACAAAGATGTATTTGGCAAGGGAAATATGTAGGCAGAGCCACTGTATAACCAAGACTTTAAATTTCTGTGTGACCAAAATGCAGAAACAAATTTCAAAATCCTTTCAGGAGGCATTGAGTTTAATGCTTTAGTTTAAATCCAAGGCTCATGAGGGGGAGGGCGATTACTTTTGTAAATGGTTCATAAATAGGAATGGGATTTACAGCTAAATTATATTAGTTGTTTTATTTTTGAAATGTTGGATACTGATTTTTCATTAAGTCAATAAAGCATCCTTGGTTCCTCATATCCTTGGATGAAGGACAAAAAAAGTTACTTCCAAGTAGAGTAGAACCACTAAATGAATAGAATATAAATAACTTTTCACTTGCTTAAGGTGCATCTACATGGAAGAATTAATGTGGTTTGGCACCACTTTAATTGTCATGGCTCAATGCTATCGAATAATGAGAGTTGTATTTGTGTTTTAAATACATTTTAACTATACCCTCAATTCGCTTTTGACATGATAAATAAATAAATGAGAGTTGTAGTTTGGTAAGGCACTAAGACTATTTGGCAGAGAAAGATGAGGACCTTGTAACATATAGTCCTCATGGTTCTATAGCATTGAGCCATGGTAGTTCAAATGGTAACAAACTGCATTAATTCTACAGTGCCTATCATCAGTAATTGTTTGGATGGGAGCAAACAAATTGAAACTTCATACATACAAGACAGAGGTCAGTCAGAAGGAAATAGCAATCCAGCCTGTGCTGGATGGTGTCACATTCCCCCTGAAGACACAGGTCTACAGTTTGGGGGTCATTCTGGACTCAGTGCTGAACCTGAAGCCACAGATATCTGCTGTGGCCAGGAGGAATTTTGCAGAATTCAAACTTGTGTGCCAACTGCACTCATTCCTTGAGAAGCCAGATCTGGCCATGATGGTACATGCTTTAGTTACACCAC
This sequence comes from Anolis sagrei, assembly GCF_037176765.1. Classification (NCBI taxonomy): domain Eukaryota; kingdom Metazoa; phylum Chordata; class Lepidosauria; order Squamata; family Anolidae; genus Anolis; species Anolis sagrei. The sequence continues at coordinate 24,253,625 of NC_090024.1, forward strand.
CTATGGATTACTGTGACACACTTTATGTTGGGCTGCCTTTGAAGAATGTTTGGAAACTTTAGCCAAACCAAAGAACTGCAGCCGTAGATGGCTCAGGTCCAGACTATTTGACTGACTGCATCTCCTTATAGGAACCTGCCCAGGCCCTGAAATCTTCATTTTAAGACCGGTTGGTGGGAATGAGAGAGCAGGCCTTTCTTCTTGTTGGCTGCCCCTTGACTCTGGAACTCCCTGCCCTGGGAAGCCAGAATGGCCCCCTCCCTGCTGTCCTTCCGGCAGCAGGCTAAAACTGCTTTATTTAGGCAGGGTTTTTTTTTAAAGAAGAAGGATTTTAAAGATCAAGTCAGGAGTGCTGTGGTTTTTAGTCTTGAATATGTTTTTACTTTTTATGGATTTTAACTGCATTTTTAAATATCAATGATTCTGTTTTAATGTTTGTATGTTTGTATATTTTACATTGTGGAGAGAAAAAACAGGGTATAAATCAACAACAACAATAATAATTAGTTTGAGGACTACAATTTGTTGTTCTTGCACTGTAACAGAGAGATGCTACTTGAAAGATATTAATTTGGCAGTTAGATTCATAGAATCATAGAACTGGAAAAGATCACAAGGGCCATCCAATTAAACTCCTTGCCAAGCATGAATACACGACCAAATAATAAAGACTCAGGCTGCCATATAATCTAGTTTATGAATACAGATTATATGCTTTGAATTGGATTATGTGAGTCTACGCTGCCATATAATCCAGTTCAAAGCAGGTAATCTGGATTCAGAAACTGGATTATATGGCAGTGTCAGTGGGCCCTCAGTTACCAGGGACTTCTTAGAGAATAATTTGAAATTATGTAATATAAAGGAAGGAGATCCGGGCTAGGAATCAGAGTTTGAATGCTCAAGGCCAGGATTTATCACTGAACTTGGGATAACTTTTGTGGCTATGTGCTTTGGTATGCCCACTTCAGTCAATTTATAGCAGAAGCATATTGAACTAATTCATGTTTTCAACATTTTTCAAACCTCTGTGTCCATAATGCTACTATATTGGAAAAATGGCAAAATTCCATGTTCATATTTTGAGTGCTTTAAGATAAACAAAGAATAGGAGATATAAGAGGTGCAATTTTCCTGCTTCTTGGCAGGGGATTGGACTGGATGGCTCAGGAGATCTCCTCCAACTCTATGATTCTAAGTAGCATTAAACAATGTGCAACGCAATCATGGCAAATGTGTGTATGCTTATGTATGTACATACATGCCTGAAAATTATAATATATTAAAAATACTGAAGCAGGACATTATGAAAGAGGGCAGCTGAATCAAGAAAACTGACAGGAGCTCTATCTATACTGCCCTATAATGTAGTTTCAGGATGCACTGTATTGAACTGGATTGTATGAGCCTATGCAGTTCAATAAAGTCAAACTGCATTTTGAAATGGCATTATATGGCAGTTTAGATTAAGCTTGGGATTGCACATTAATTCAAGTTTGTAACAATAAGCTTTTCACTGTATTGCAGTCACAGATTTCCTCTGCCTTCATAACCACATCTGGCTTTCTGTGAAGCCTGAAAATTATCAGTGACTTGACTAGACCTGCAATAAGAAGAAGTCTTTAAATAAGTTAATTATTTCTATTTCATACAATTTCTCCCATTATTTGTCAGTTAAGAAGCCTGTTCAGAAACAATTGTGATTTAGGATTCATTTAAAACTTTGGCTTTTATATTGTGATATAACACCAACCAAACTTTATTTCCCTATTCATTTAAGCCTCTTTATAAAATGCCATCTAGTGGCTATTCTACTAACATGATTATGAGTGTTTTCTAATTGGATGTATATTTGATGTCTTCTAATAAGTTACCCTTTCATGCCTAGTGTAAGGACATGGAAGTAGGACCAGGGCCCATCCCGTTTAACAATTTATTATTATTTACATTACACAGTTAGTTTTAGATATTAATGAATGGTATTTTAGGGGCTTAGTTAGCTAGCAGAGGATTGTGTGAGATGTATTTTAAATGTATCAAATAACCAATTCATTTTGTCATGTTCATCTTCTGTTAATAAAGTATTGTTTTGTATGCATATGCTTTTGGCCTCTGGGAATCTTATATCATAAAGCTTTAATTTAGACATGGTGTCTGTGGAGGCAGCAGTGAATTAACTGGGTGGTGTCTAGTGGGCATAGAAGTTGTGCAACATCTCGTATAAATGTACAACTTGAGATCTTTTAGACGTTGAGGACATCTAAGAGATCCCCATAATTGGTGGCCACAACAGTAGGGTAGGAGAAGGTCCATACAATGAAGACAGATGTGGGAACTAGGCAAACCACTCACTCGTGGTGGTAACCATGACATTTGTAGACACCATCACATTTGGTTTTGGTGGACCTTTACATTTGGTGAAAAAGTGATGGGTTAAGTAATAATCCTCACATTTATCTGTCATTACAAGTACAATTGATGGGAACACATGACAGTACCTTCTCCATGATGTCACCAAAGCTATGCAACTCTCTTCCTCAAAAGAGTAGATTGTAATCTTCTTACTATCTTTCTGCAGGGAGGTGAAACCTCTTGTATTTCAACAGGCGTTTGACCATTGGTTTTAGGGGAAACAGATATAATGTACCATCTGCTGGATGCTCATTGCTGCTGCTACTGTTTTTATTGGTTTATGTTTTTACTGGTTTCCATTTTTATAATTCAATTACTTTTAAACTTTTGTATGTTATGAATTCTTCAGCTATGCCTGTTTTTAACTGTTGTGAGCATCCTTGATTTCCAGACTGGGAAAAAGAGAGACAAATATAAATATAATAACAATACAACAACAATAATAGCAATGCAAAAATAAAAAAAATGACTTGGCTTCCCAGGAAACTTTCCAAAATGGTAAACAGGGCTTTAGACAGCTGCTCAAGAAATATCAGTTGCAACTGAGATGCTGAGATAATCTCAAGGAGAAAGAACTCCAGCTTCGAAGCACAATATTATATTTCCTATAAAACAGAAGTATACTCTGGAATTGTGTGAAGGGGTAATCATAAGGCAAGGAGACAAACATCTGAAGCCTTCCAACATTGGAGGCTTCATTTTATCCAAGTCCTGGTGAGTTGCTGCCAGTGATAATTAGCTAATTAAAAATCCTATTTTCTTATTGGCATATGTTCATCAATAAACAGTGAAATCCCATGTTTCCTAGGTTTTTGGGAATTCTGCATTTTTTTAAAAAAAGGGAAAGATCCAGGTCCAATTCCAAATAGTTTGGTTGAAGCTATGGGGTTGTAGTAAATGGTAAACAATTTGCATCAGTCAAACCTGTATCTTCAGAGCCTTTCTTTGATTAGCGATAATATCTTCTGAACATTTTCCCAGAAAACTGTACCAATGTTATGTCCAAATAATGAAATATCATCTTAAAATGATAGTTTCAAAAAACAAAAAGGTGCATGCCACAAGGTTTTATGTTGTAAATATCTATCCATCCCTTTGTTGAAAATAATATGAATCATATTAATATTATCTGGTTGGGTGCAAAAGAAAAAAAATGAATACATAGGTATTGTCCATTTAACAAAAAATTCCTAGATAAAAATATATTGGCAATCAATGGTTACAAGAAAAGCTAAAACATGGGACACAGATGCAACCAGAACCTAGTAGGTTGTTCATCTTTCAATTAGAAAACTTGCTTGCATAGAAATTATTTGTTGTTTTCTAGCTTCCAAAGTTCAAATGTTTAGTGGAAAACCTTTCATACATAATGTTGCAGCAGTATTGTCAGAAATTGTATGTCGCCCAGAATGTTGTTCTTATGCATGCAACTTTGGACTTTGAAATACAGCAAGAACCCAGTAATGGCAGAATTCATATGTGTTATTCCACCATGCCCATGATAAAATAGTCTCTCTGGGAACTTGCTAGATCCTCCAGAGCAACCCTATAGTATACTGGATCAGAAGTCAGTCACATCCATGGCTTCTATCCGGGAATGTGAGTGGTCTTACTGTAACTCTAATAACGGAGTTCTTAAAAATAATTCTAAGCATGATGATCCAGATCCTTACAAGTTTTCAAGTTTAACTATACGATGATGATGATGATGATGATGATGGTGATGATGACTTGGTCTTTCTGACTGTGAATGATTAATTATGAGCAAATGTGGATTATTTAGTATGCTTAATGACATCACCAGGGGCCACCCCCTGTAACACCACAAGGAATTATCAGTTGATTTTATTTTTGCAGCATAAAATTATCTGCTGACAAACCTAAAATATGTGTGTGAGTGTGAGTGAGAGAGATATGAACAAAGGAACAGAGAAAGCTGTTTAAGTAAGAGAAGGAAAATGGCACACATAGGTGAGATAAACCCAATTGGTAATTTAGCATTATGATTCATTTTAGCAAAATGTTTGAACTGAATCCATCAAAAAGCATTGTGAGGTTGATGTGAGCTAACTGGAAAATTCTATCTGTGCAAAATTTAATTGTGATGGTTCATTCTCGCATGGAAAGCATTCCCATAATGCTGCAATAATCCATGCTTCTGTAAACTGAACTTCTAAATGTGATCTCAGTGTTCTGTGATTCAGGTTGATGAGTGTATAGAATGATTCTCAAAGGTCAGCAAGCTCTAATCAAACATGTTGTCTTGTCTTCACAGAAGACTCTTCCATAGTTGACTATTTGGGGAATATTTACTGAGGAAAGAAAGATAAAAATTAAGAGAAATGTTTCTTCATGGTATGCTCCCGAGAAAAAGAAAATACTGATATACCTTTGAGATGGCAGTGAGCCCTTCAAAACAGATACTGTGCTGTGGTAGTTCACACAGCACGGTTATTGACATATCCCACGAAAGAGTAATGTAAAAAGAAAGAGAAAGAGTTTCCTCATCTCCATAGAAGTTACCTCCCCTGGGTCCTATCTGATTAGTGCAGCTGTTTATTGAAAAGGATTTTTTAGTTTGCACAGCAGTTATAAGAATGCAAGAGGTGGATTTTGTCTTAGGGCCTCTATTCATTTTCCCCAAGAGGTAGCAAAACTTTAAATATGTTTGTTTTGCTTTTTGTAAACAAAATGCCTAGCGTCTAAGTTTTTTTATTACCATCATATAATGGTAATTATCCACACTGATTATCTAATATGAATATATTACTGGTTTATAAAGACACCAAAGGATTTATTGGTAAGCTGCAGACAACAAATGGTTTCCAGTATCTTGAAACCAGCACCTAAGTTTTACATGCATTTAAATAATTTTGATAACATCAAAATTGGTGGACTACCTCTTGCTTTGCACAGCAAACAAATAATATCAGTGGGGTAGATTCTGCTACAGCATTGGAACATTTGGGAGAACTACAATTGATTGCCACTCTCCATGACATCTAAGTTTTTTAAAACAATTTTTAAAATGTTTAAGTCAAAAGTGATCCTGGGAAACATGTCTTCTCCTGCAGTGTTGTCATGTTTTAGGAGGGCCCAGAGAGACCTTTTAAGCACAGGAAACAACATGGTAGTTGAGTTCTGGCTGAATTCCTGTTTTAAAAAATAGGACCTAAAATAGGACAAACAATTTAAAACATGCCAAATCACTCAACAAACTTGATGATATGGGGTGCCATTTCTGGCCATTTTTTTCAAACCTTTGAAAGTCTTGGGATGAGTGGGGCCTCTAGAAGATCTAAAATGATCTGGGGAGTTCATTTTACTTATTCCTAAACTTAGGAACTATGCATTTGTGGTTGTTCTTGTGCTACCATTTCTATTGTGAATGGTACCAACAGTGGGGATTCAAAGGGATGGATCTCTCTCCCTAGGAATATAGTGGGAACCTGCATGAAGAATCACTTAAGCTGAATCTGCTTGTAAGTTGGAACAAGTACATTTTTAAGTGTAACTCTACCAATGTAAGGAAAGGAGTTTCTCTTTGCAACTTGAATGCTTAGGGGACCCAATACACACTTACTTAAAATTATGGGTATCTGTAAGATGATGAGACTATGGTTTTCTCCCTTGCAAGCACCTTCATCATACAGTAATTACTAAATCTTTTTTCATGAATGGCTTCTGATCAGCCTTGAATCTGTTTTGGTTCAGTAGTCCTAATGCATGCTGCAGTTCACAAAAAATTGCCTGACAAAAGTGCTTGACCAAAGACTAAGGCCCAGATGTGGATGAGATACACAGGAAAGCAAAAACATTAACAGTTTATTTCAATAACAAAAACATCTGGCTCCATAAAGTCTCTGCCTCATTTTTATTCTTATTTTAAAGAGAAGAAAACTCATGGGCAAACAACAGCAAAGAATCAAAGTGCAAAAGAGCTTGAGTTATATGGAAATATCCCTGCGAATTCTGCCAAACAAGACAGATGAGCCAAAATCATTTTGTCAACTTTCCATTGCCATCATTCCATGAACAGATTGTCTGCCCTAATGAGACACAAAAGTGAAACAATGTTCCTTGAAGTCACCTTCAACAAGACTTGAATCCATCACAACCATCTGACAAAGCCAGCTGTCAAAACTTAGGCCTGAGCAACTTGCTTGGGAATTATTAATATTTTACTATATATTGCGCCAACAACTGTAACTGGAATGTTTCCACTTCATCAGATACACTTACATTTTGCTTAGATGACCTGGAGTATGGGTATCTTTGTTAGTGTTGAATAATAAGAAACAGAATCACAGAGCTGGAAGATATTACAAGGGCCATCAAGTCAAATGCCCACCTATTATGCAGGAATGCACACTCAGAACACTCCTGAGACATTGTCATCAAGCTTCTGTTTAAAAAACTCAAAGTAAAGAAATTCTACCCATTCCCAGGCAGCATATTCCACTGTCAGACAACTCTTACCAACAGGAAGTTCTTCCTAAAGTTTAGGTGAAATCTCTTTTACTGTAGTTTAAATTCATTGTTCCACATCCTAGACTCTGGAGTAGTCTGAAATGGAATGAAATCCAGTTGAATTGTTCCAATGATTGAGTTGCACTACTTGGAGGCAGCCCTAGTCAACAATTTAGCTGCAGGTCTTTGGATCAGATTACATTTCTAAACATTTTTTAAAAGCAGTCCCCTGAAAAGTACATGACAGTCATCTAAACAGGATATGACTAACAACTGTGCTGCCCTAGCTAGAACTCATGTCCCAAGGTCTAGCTCAAATTGGCACAAAACTGCACAAATGCATGTATGGCTATTGCCAAAACCTGAGCTTCTATCCTATTACTGTACTTCTGGCCCTGCCTTCTCAAACCACACACCTTAGTAATTGCTCCCACCACTGCTCCAGCACTGCATGGTTTTTCTACCTAGTTACTGCATACATTCAATGCAAGTCATCTTCAGTTGCACAAAGATCAGTGACAAAACTAACTTAGTCAAGTAAGACTTTGGTTAGGGGCAACTAAGCAGCCTCCCTTGAAGTTCTCATGCAAAACATTTTAACAGAGGAGAGAAAACCCTGCCATTTCTTGATATTTATGTCAACCTCACAGAAACCTCAACAATTTTAAGACACTCTTCACATTACATTTTTGATGGTCCTCATGGTCAGAGACCAGTTGAGTTTGTGTGCAGTTCAGGGAACCTAACGTAGCATGTGATGAGTATGTAGTCTGAAATGATTTCTGGCTTGGCTGCCCTCTTACATATCTATTAGAATTGCTATAATGTGGTCCACTCTCTTGTCTACCATGCAGCATGAGTATACTTGCTGCTTTAGGGCCAGATAGAAAAAAAAACCTAGGGAAGAAAATTTCTATCTCATACTGTATCTGGGGGAATCTTGACAATTAGCACCAGGTTGTGTCTGGAAATAGTCTATAAATTGGCAGGTGGCAGAGGGGGTGGGGTTAAGAGTTTTGTGGCTACCTTGGCCTCTTTTTTTGTGCAGGGTACAGCTCTGGATCACAGATCTGGGATCACAGGCAAGCATGGTATGGGACAAAAAGTGAAGTGGGATGTAGGCTGATAGAATGTTGACAGAAAAACTTACTGTGTATAATGAACACTCTATTACATCAACCTAAAAGACAGCTTTATACTTGGACTTCACCAGATGGTCAACAACAAAATCAGGTTGACTACATCTTTTGCAGCCAAAGGTGATGGACATCCAGTCAGTGAAAACAAGACCTGGAGCTGACTGTATTTCTTATTGCACAATTTAGAGTCAGACTAAAGAGATTAGGGAAAACACACATATGAGTTAGATATGATCTCACTAACATTCTTAGTGAATATGCAGTGAAGGTGAAGAATAAATTTAAGGGACCAGAAGAACTATGGACAAAAGTCTGCAACATTGTTCAGGAGGTGGCAGGAAAGTATGTCCCAAAGAAAAAGAAAACCAAGAAGGCAAGATGGTTGTCTGCTGAGACACAGGAAGTAGCCCAAGAAAGAAGGTAAGCACAAGGAAACAGTGATAGGGGGAGATATGCCCAATTGAATGCACAATTCCAGAGGTTAGCCAGAAGAAATAAGGAACTATTTTTCTTGGTGGTATGGGAACACCAAGCCATCTTATTTGTCTCCTGAGGAATCTGCATAATGACCAAGTAGCAACAGTAAGAACAGGCCATGGAACAATAGACTGGTTCAAGATTGGGAAAGGAATATGGCAGGGCTGTATACTCTCCCTCAACCTATTCAACCCTGTATGCAGAACATATCATGTGACTTGCAGGACTTTACAAATCCAAGAATGGAGTTAAAATTGCTGGAAGAAACATTAACAATCTTAGATAGGCAGATGATGCCACTTTGATGGCTGAAAGCAAGGAGGAGCGGAGGAGCGGAGGAGCGGAGGAGCTTTATAACCAAGGTGAAAGAAGAAAGTGAAAAAGCTGGGTTGCAGTTAAACATTAAAAAAACCCCAAAATTATGGAAACCAGATTGATTGGCAAATACAGGGAGAAAATGTGAAGACAGTGACATACCTTGTATTTCTAGACAGGAAGTTTGCTGCAGATGCAGAATGCAGCCAGGAAATCAAAAGATGTTTACTTCTTGGGAGGAGAGTAATGACCAATCTCAATAAAATTGTGAAGAGTAGAGGCATCGCACTGGCAACAAAGATCTGCATAGTGAAAGTAATGGTATACTCCACAGCAACCTATAGATGTGGGAGCTGGACCATAAGGAAGGCTGAGCAAAGGAAGATATATGCTTTTGAATTGTGGTGCTGGAGGAAAATTCTGAGTCCCTTGGACTGCAAGAAGATCAAACCAGTCCATACTCCAGGAAATAAAGCCCGACAGCTCATTGGAGGGGAGGATATTAGAAGGAAAGATGAAGTACTTTGGCCACATAATGAGAAGACAGGAAAGCTTGGAGAAGATAATGATGTTGGGGAAAATGGAAGGAAAAAGGAAGAGGAGCAGACCATGGGCAAGATGGATGGATGGTATTCTTGAAGTTACTGGCTTGACTTTGAAGCAGCTGCGAGTGGCCACAGCTAACAAGGAGCTCTGGCATGGGCTAGTCCATGAGGTCACAAAGAGTCGGAAGCAATTGAACAAATAAACAACAAGCAGCAACAACAGCTCTGGAACAGCCTCCACAGGTCCTAGGACCTAAAAGGTTGAGGAGGAGGCAGATCTCAGCATTTTGCTCTAATGTATAAAGTCTTGTGACCTGGCTGGAAGTGCCCTAGTTTTACACTCCAGTAAGTGGCAGCTGGGGACCAACTCAATTATTACACTGTCCTCAGGATGCAGATATTCCACCCAAGGGAAAGCTGTTGGGTTATCTCAGGATAGACACTTGGCCTCAGGTGATTTTGCATCATGTAGCTGCACACTCTTGCTCCTTTCAGGTTCATTCAACTTAAATAGGAAATAAGTGAAAGAGAGTAACCCATATTTAACTCAGTTTTCTGTGTCTGGTCTCATTATTCCATGACTAGCCACCAATAAGGCAATTTTACCAGAAAATTATACTTTGCAGTTCCTACCAGCTTTGGATGAAATGAGTTTCCTTTGTAGGTAGAAATCATATGTGGGTGTTGCAAAATGTGAAGAAGCAGATGTTTGATGTCCAGTAGTTCAGAATCAGGAGTTCATTATCTCAGATTTCTTTTTCAAAACCCTATCAGTAATTTTCTGGTTACTGTAACCTGCTGTGTCTCATAATGAAAGTGAAGCAATGAAACACTGAAGTACCCCAAAACCAGCTCTTGAATAATGAAGTGCCAAATGCATGAAGGGAAGAACAACTTTTAGTGAAATACGTGAGGCCTATGAATTCAAGACAAGTAATCACAGAAGCAAGGACATTTGAAATAGTCTATTTGCTTTTAGCTTTATTTCTGCATTCATAAGGTCCTAAATGTCATACTTCTGAGCAGTTATAACACTTGGTTCTGCAGTTACTTGTGTCAACTCCTAAATAAAATTTATTTTCACTATTTCTCTGAAATCAGCTCTAAGCATACTATCTGAAGATTATGACCTAAGAAATGTTTGCATAAGCAACATGTTCCTTAAAAGATTTTTTGACTAAAAGCTTCATGAACAATGTTTTTCAAAGTCTAATACCAATATTAAACGAAAGAGGTGCACATCATTTATCTTTTTCTATTTGGCTGGTTAAACCACTAATAGCCTTTTGGAAGACAATAATACATTATTATGCATGCAGCCGCTTAGTGAAATAGACATATATTATGTTTGGATATGCCTGTTTTTGGATAAGATATAGAGCTGATCTACACTGAACACTTTTCTTGGGACTGATTTGGAATGGCAAATGCTGGATTGGCCCTGGGATTGTTTAGACAGCCATCCCCTTGGCTGCGGCAGAAGCATTTAACAGAAATGTAGAACTACATGTGTAGGAAACATATACATGCATACAACACAGACAGGATGTTAGACACAATTTCCATTATAAAATGAGGTCAGAATCCTGCTGGGAAATTAAAAAGGATTTCAGCTTCATTTTCTAATTGAAATTGCACCAAAATTCTTGTTCGTTTTATGCATTTAAAAAAATGCGAACAAAAACTGCATACTTAAAAAAAATGCGAACAAAACCAAATCTTTTGTAAAATCACACCTATTTTTCAGTCACTTAAACTCCTTTGAACAATATGCATGTCCAATGAAAATTGAACAATATGAACACATTTTTTTAAAAAAATGTATAATGTGAATGCAATGTATTTATGTATTTTCATAAAGAGGAAATATAATCATAGATGTGTTGAACCAGCATAGTGTGGACAGCACTGGAAAAAAGAGAACCTGGTGAATTTTGAAGTTGGCAGATTTTCCAGAATTGTCTTCTCTACCAGAAACTATATTGACATATAGAGATTCAAACATAAACTTTTAAAAATTATGCACTCAGCACTGCTTACATGGATGGTTTTTACCTACATTTCCATATTTTATTCTAAAATTCTTCATTTCCATATTTTAATCTCCAAATCTTTCCACCTTGCTTATAAGTTTTGAAAAGCCATAAAAATTAAAAATTAAACCAATGCTTCCTTCAAACATGGAATTCATGGAATAACTGTCCCGTCTTTGTATATATATGTTCACTATTTGTAATAAAAATTATGTTATTTGTGGGGAAAACAAATCATGTCACCATTTCCCTCGCAAAGCCTTTTTAAAAAGCTATAATCAGCCAATGGCCATCAGGACAACTTGTAGTGCTGAGCTGTATATACTAATCATGCATTTATTTTTAATACACAGAATGTTCTTTAGTTTGTTCCAAACCCACTGCTGTGCTCTACAATCTCCACACCATTCACAGCTGAACAAATGAGTGGATAAAACCGAGGCTTTTGCAATCACCAAATAGCATCTGCCCTTATTTTAAGAAAGGCCCTTTTGGCTAATTCTTTAGGAATTTCTGCTAACAGGAAGTGATAGTGGTCTAAATCCTTTGAACAGTGCAGACTCCTGCAGAGCAGTCAGCAGTTAATGATGCAGCAATTAGAGCAAGAGCCAAGGGAAAATCACCTTTTCTTTCTTTTCTACTGATTTGGAGTATTGTTACTAGTGGGGAATATAAAAACAGCCATGTGCTACAACTTACTCACCAACTACATGTTAAGCATAGTTCTATAATGCTTCCCTATACTGTCTTTTAAAATCTAAAAGTAGGCTGGGCCTGAACTGAAGGCCAAGAGAGGGAAATGAGCTGCTTTTTAAATTTACTGCTTCTTTGTTTTAATTTAAAGACACTTTCAGGGTTGCAAATTGTATGGGTTGTCTCTAGGGGCAAAGGAGATGCTTCTTTGTGGGAGTTTGTCCTCCCATGTTTACAGAACAATGGAAACAGCTCTGGAGAAAAATTGAGGTTACTGTCATTCCCTTTCTTGTAAACATCTTGAGAATCCAAGTAGAACTATGAGGTCATTATGTACAAAGGGATTTAAATATAGGTAGGATATACTCATACATAAATCTAGAAATTTAAGGGAAAAAAACCAACAACAACTGGAAAATCCTGGGGTAACCATTATACATACAAAAAAGAACTATCCCTTCTCTAAATAGAGTAGCAAAGGGTGAGAGCTTAATCCACTTTGTGAGTACTAAAAGAAGCACTGACCCCCTCTACTCTCTCCACTGTGATGATACTTAGAATCATAGAATCAAAGAGTTGGAAGAGACCTCATGGGCCATCCAGTCCAACCCCCTGCCAAGAAGCAGGAATATTGCATTCAAATCACCCCTGACAAATGGCCATCCAGCCTCTGCTTAAAAGCTTCCAAAGAAGGAGCCTCCACCACACTCCGGGGCAGAGAGTTCCACTGCTGAATGGCTCTCACAGTCAGAAGTTCTTCCTAATGTTCAGATGGAATCTCCTCTCTTGTAGTTTGAAGCCATTGTTCCGCGTCCTAGTCTCCAAGGAAGCAGAAAACAAGCTTGCTCCCTCCTCCCTGTGGCTTCCTCTCACATATTTATACATGGCTATCATATCTCCTCTCAGCCTTCTCTTCTTCAGGCTAAACATGCCCAGTTCCCTAAGCCGCCCCTCATAGGGCTTGTTCTCCAGACCCTTGATCATTTTAGTCGCCCTCCTCTGGACACATTCCAGCTTGTCAATATCTCTCTTGAATTGTGGTGCCCAGAACTGGACACAATATTCCAGATGTGGTCTAACCAAAGCGGAATAGAGGGGTAGCATTACTTCCTTAGATCTAGACACTATGCTCCTATTGATGCAGGCCAAAATCCCATTGGCTTTTTTTGCCGCCACATCACATTGTTGGCTCATGTTTAACTTGTTGTCCACGAGGACTCCAAGATCTTTTTCACACGTACTGCTCTCGAGCCAGGCATCCCCCATTCTGTATCTTTGCATTTCATTTTTTCTGTCAAAGTGGAGTATCTTGCATTTGTCACTGTTGAACTTCATTTTGTTAGTTTTGGCCCATCTCTCTAATCTGTCAAGATAGTTTTGAATTCTGCTCCTGTCCTCTGGACTATTGGCTATCCCTCCCAATTTGGTGTCGTCTGCAAACTTGATGATCATGCCTTCTAGCCCTTCATCTAAGTCGTTAATAAAGATGTTGAACAGGACCGGGCCCAGGACGGAACCCTGCGGCACTCCGCTCGTCACTTCTTTCCAAGATGAAGAGGAAGCATTAGTGATCACTCTCTGTGTTCGTCCACTTAACCAATTACAGATCCACCTCACCGTAGTTTTGCCTAGCCCACATTGGACTAGTTTCCTTGCCAGAAGGTCATGGGGGACCTTGTCGAAGGCCTTACTGAAATCCTGGTACGCTACATCCACGGCATTCCCCGCATCTACCCAGCTTGTAGCTCTATCGAAGAAAGAGATCAGATTAGTCTGGCATGACTTGTTTTTGATAAATCCATGTTGACTATTAGCGATGACTGCATTTGTTTCTAAGTGTTTGCAGACCGCTTCCTTAACAATCTTTCCCAGAATCTCGCCCGGTATCGACGTGAGGCTGATCGGACGGTAGTTGTTTGGGTCATCCTTTTTTCCCTTTTTGAAGATTGGGACCACATTGGCCCTCCTCCAATCTGCTGGAACTTCTCCCGTTCTCCAAGAACTCTCAAAGATGGTTGCCAATGGTTTCAAAATGACTTCCGCTAGTTCCTTCAATACTCTGGGGTGTAGTTGATCTTGCCCTGGGGACTTGAACTCGTTAAGAGCGGCCAGGTATTCCTGGATGACTTCTTTCCCAATTTGGGGTTGGATGTCCTCCAATCCCTCATCCACTCCATCTTGCTGAGGTTGAAGACACACTTTTTGTGAGAAGACCGAGGCAAAGAAGGCATTAAGTAGTTCTGCCTTTTCCCTGTCAGCATTGCCCCATCTTCTCCTCGAAGAGGCCCTATCGCCTCCTTGTTTTTTCTTTTTCTACTGACATAAGAATAGAAGCCCTTTTTATTGTTTTTAATGTCCCTGGCAAGTCTGAGCTCGTTTTTTGCTTTAGCCTTGCAGACCTTTTCCCTACAGGTGTTGGCTATTTGTTTGAATTCTTCTTTGGTGATTTCTCCCTTTTTCCACTTCTTGTGCATGTCTCTTTTTTGTCTTAGCACAGTTAGAAGTTCTTTGGACATCCATTCTGGCTTCTTTGCACTTGTCCTATTTTTTTCTCTTTGTTGGCACGGTTTGCAATTGCGCCTTGAGTATTTCACTCTTGAGAATTTCCCATCCATCCGTAACTCCCTTGTCTTTTAGTATCTGTGTCCATGGAATGCTGCTCAGCGTTTCCTTCAGCCCTTTTTAAAAAGCCTGGGAAATGGTGGTGATGACCAGGTACAGCTGGTCTTTTGAAACAGTATTTCTACTTTCCCTTGGCTGTGAAATGACCCTTGACATAGTCATGGGTCATTTAAAAAACATAATTTGGCCCCAAAACCTGCCCCTCACTTATATATGAGATTGACTTATACATCTATGAAGTACACTTGTAGCATTGTGTGTCTTCTAATTGTTTGAGACTTATGGTGACCCTGTTCCAGGATTTTATTGGCAAGATTTGTTCAGATGAGCTGTCCGATGGCCTTCCTCTGGAACTAGGAGAGTGTGACTAGTCCAAGGTCACCCACTAGGTTTTCATGACTAAGCAAGGATTCACATTCTGATATGCTGTGTGCTCGACAGTTCAAAATATTTACCCCTCCTATTGAGGGTATTTATGATCATTGTACTGATATCTAGTTTGAGCCTCAAAGTAGTTTTGGGATAAAGTAGAGATTGTGCATTCTGTATGTTAGAAAAGGTGGTTGCTGAGAGAAAGAAAGAAAGAAAGAAAGAAAGAAAGAAAGAAAGAAAAGAAAAGAAAGAGCAAATTTCATCAGAAAGTACAATGTCTTTGTAGAATTGCTGTATTAAAATTTTGGACAACTTATTTATTTTTCTAGTTAATGTGCCTACTGCTCATACTAATTAGGTTGAAATGGTTGAACACTCTCATAACAGAATGAGATGTTCACTTCTTTGGAAGATAATTGAATAATATTCCTATTGGGAATGAATATTCTGCTAAATAACATACAGCAATGTTTCTGTATTTGGCACATGATTTTATATGTAATTTATATAAAAAGTACTACAATTTCTTGCTACGAATACTATTGCTTCACGACACTTATAAAGAACTGTGTATTTAATATAATTTTCTTTACATGATGAAGACCAATTGTTGCTTCAGTGTTAAATTTGAAACATGGTCATGTAAAAATAGATTTAGTGTAGATTTTAAGGGCAGTCTGTAAGAGAGGAATTTTCTTTTTTTTTTATCCTAGTGACCTGTCAATCTGCTTACTATTGTTCCCAGAAAGATTTCTGACATTGTAGAGGTATTGGTTTTGGCTGCTTGTAGAGCACTTTGGTTTTCTTGATGTTCAGTGAGAGGCCAAGCTTTTCATATGTTTCTGCAAAGGTGTTTAGAGTGGCTTGTAAGTCTTCTTCTCCTCCACAGGGAGGAGGGAGCAAGCTTGTTTTCTGCTTCCCTGGAGACTAGGACACGGAACAATGGCTTCAAACTACAAGAAAGGAGATTCCATCTGAACATGAGGAAGAACTTCCTGACTGTGAGAGCCGTTCAGCAGTGGAACTCTCTGCCTTGGAATATGATGGAAGCTCCTTCCTTGGAAACTTTTAAACAGAGGCTGGATGGCCATCTGACAGAGATACTTAGATTGTGATTTTCCTGTATGGCAGGGGATTGGACTATTTTTTTAATTTATTTACTATATTTATACCCCGCCCTTCTCACCCCGAAGGGTGGCTTGCAAACTACAGTGAAAATTAAATACCACACTGTGCACATAACAATGAACATAACCATATAAAATTATAAAACAAACACTTAAAACAGTAATGCAGATTAAAAGCCTACTAAGTATCGCACCATAATTTCCTAACTTCATAGTTTCCCCATAGTTGTTATGCAGACTCCTGGGTTAGAATGAAATAGTAACTAGACTAGATGGCCCATGTGGTCTCTTCCAACTCTATGATTCTATGAACAGCAAAAGAATGGCATGCAAGACTAGACCATTCAACTGCATAGTCCTTTTCAAATCTGTGTGCATTTGTGAAACATTCTAAAGGTTATTCACTAAAGGAATTAACTGCTTAAATACAGTTGTTAATCCCAACTGGAGCAGATCTACTGAGTCAGTACCTGAATGACAGTCTTCCACATTTGCTGAAGTTAGGGATGAGTGAAACCCTGCAAAATTGGATATGAGTAAAAATCCTCTCTAGGAATCTCTGAGTCCTTTAGCACAATTCTATGGTCAATGCTCACAGAATTGTGTGGGAATCTTTACATGCACGGTTATTGGGGTAGGGCTGGCTGAATGCTATTGGGAGTTACAAGGGCTATATATACTAAACTGTGTTGGTAGGAAGAAAATAATACCATTAGGAATCTCTGCTGTATTCCTGCCAGTGCTGATTTTCATTCCACAATGTAACTTCACTTGTAGATAGCTATACAGATCCTATTTTGTTTATTTATTTATACTATTTCAAATCCCAGCATGCCATTTATCAGAAACAACCGTGAGTGCTATAAAAATGCATGTATAATCTGGAATCCCATTGCTTACATAGTAAATGTGATTATATGTACATGTTTATAGCTATCACTGTTGATTCTGATAAATGTATTGCTATCATATGAAAAAAAAATTTAAAGCTCACTCCTATGATTTACGTTTTTTGTATTGCTCAATGATATTTCTCCCATATTTATATTACAGAAATACAAGAGTCAAGGTATTGTGAATCCTATAAAACAATTTTCTAAACCAAGAAATGAAAGCTAAATCCAAAGCAATTTTCACAGAACATACCCTTTTCACCTTCATGAACAGAGAGGAAATTGTCTTCCTTGGGTTATTGCCAAGACTATTAATTTAATATAATGTGAGAAAGTGCATATCTCTGTTCTTCTGAGGGGCAATTTATATTTCATATAGCTTTGGCATTGTTCAAACGTGTTTGTAATCTGTAGCCATTGTCTGACTACAATACGATATTCTATTACAACTATTGCTTTACTAAAAATATTTCTTCAAACACTTGGTAAAGTCTGTTATATTTATTTTGGCAGTCTCCACTGATAAATTGGTGTCCTGCCAGTTAATTGATAGTAGTTGTCCTAGTGCAGTTCATTCCCCTGACACCAAAAAAGTAAAACATCTATGGGCTAGAGATGCAATAAAGTCATCTTGGGTAAGTCTCATTAATGAATTTTGCAGACTCATAAAAGTCTCATCTCAAGTGAAAGGTGAATCTTTAAATCACTAAAATTCTTCTTTTACTCAGATAAAAATCTAATACCAAGTAAAAATTTCACTGCTTCAATAACCAGGACCTTCCAATCCTCCCAAACCATGCCTTTTGACCCCCAAATTTGAACATAATTTCTATTTCTATTTTGTTACCAGTAATTAAACGAACAGAGGTAGAGGCACACACTGGGACCTCATCAGATGGACAGGAGGAAAGAGCGGGAAATCATGTGACAGCATTAGATGGCGAACGGAACTGGATTACTCTGTTCCCTACAACACAATCCAGCTCTGTCTCTGATTTCCTTTTTCCCTTCAGGTCTCCCCCTGCCCCTGGTTTCCCTGCTTTGTGCTAAGCGTTCTGTCTCAATTTCCAAACAGAAAGATATGTGCTATGTGTGTGTTTGAGAATCAGAATCTGTGGACCTCTTTAGTTGATGCTTTATACTTTTTGCTTATAGAAATGACCAAGGATTATTCCTAAGACTGAGGTATTAGCCCAGATACCCCAGGGACTGGAACAGCCTTGAACTGGCTACCCTGAAAACAGTGATGGCAAACTACAGGGCCCCCAGGGAGCATTTGCTTTTCTTGGGACCCTCTCAGGCTTGCAGGCTGGGGATTTTGTAAGACAGACTTGTTAATGTATTGTTGAAGGCTTTCATGGCCAGAATGACTGGGTTGTTGTAGGTTTTTCAGGCTGTATGACCATGTTCTAGAAGAATTCTCTCCTCATGCTTCTAGAACATGGCCATACAGCCGGAAAAACCGACAACAACCCAGACTTGTTAATGTTAAACAGAAGTAGGGTGGAATAGAGATATGTGGTTGCAACTACAGTATTTCAAAGATGAATCACTGCTCCAGAAGCTTCTAGAAAAGGCAATCCACCGAATTTGGACAAAACATTGCAGTTAATGAGAGTTTCAGTCACAAAAAAGGTCCTGCTATTATAATCTAACTTGTTACCTTACGTTAGGATATATGCCATGCATCTAATGGGCTGTGATGTGATTTGTGGATCTTGTGTTTTCTGACTGCAATACTAAACAAGCTTTCATGTTAAACCTCTATTTCTGAGGGGCAGTTGTTTCCAGTTGCTGTCACATTTAGTTTGGCCTTAAGAATTAGACAACAAGAAAAGAAGAAAACACTCTGGAGACCCTGATCACAAAAGGAATTAGCCTATATAACATTTCTACTTGTACTCTTCAGCATGGTAATCCAGGGTGACTTATCTCTGATTAGTCACAGCTCTTTAAATGGTTTATTCTTTTCCACTTTGTATATTAATGATCTCCATTATCTGAGATAGAAAACTCTTAAATGTTTAGAAGTGCCTTATGCAAGGACCTTCTGTTCACATAGTGTGATGCTTCTTCATTGAAGCTATTAATTATCTGAGTTTAAAAAGCAGGTGGGAAAACCTTAAAGCAGTGCACTAGAATGTCTTTATATCATTGATGTATTATATGGTTATATCACACAATGGTATGGACATCTCGCTACTGACCCTCCCATGATTGTTACATCCTTATCTACTGACTGACAGGTAAAATCTATTAAGAACACTCCATCCTACTATGTTCCCATCACCTACCTTAGTGCAATGGGTCCCTTCTGCTTGTGTGTTAATATACGGACAGTTACATGATATCAGGGGGCAGATGCATCTCCTCCACCACCTTCCCCTCCTCTCACTATTCATAAAGCCAGCTTACCAGTTGTTAGGAGTTGTGGGAGTTAAAGTCCGCAATATCTGAAGGAGCACAGTTTGAAAAACTCTGATCTAAAGTAACTAATGCAGAATAGTGAGTTGGTGTTGTTCTGTCTTCCAGGAGCTTGGTTTGCATTGCCCTTTAGTTGCTTGATATAGCAGCCCTTTGCATTTTCCCCAGGATTGCTACAGTCTTAGCAGCACCCTAAAAGTTAATTATTGGCAGAGGATGGGAGCCAGCCTGCAAGCCTTTTGCAGCTATTGGTTTAAAAAAGTATCTTTTTGGTCTGGAGACCGCCCTTTTTCCTGGGGATGAGATCTCCCTTTTGGAAAGTCTCCCCTGCTTTCTTTAGTATAGAAAAAGCCTCAGAACTGCTGGTGGCCAGCTAGGAAGCTCGGACAAGCCATTGTGAGTATGACTGAGATTGAGATTAGAGTCACGGTTACCCTCTTGCCTTAGAAACTGGTGTTGAGATAAGATAGAGAAAGACCTGCTCTTTCTAAAGAACAGTAGCTCAGTGCTGGGACAGGGAATATCTCCAGATTTCTCTGTCATTGAGAAAGGCTCCATTACTTCATCTCCAAAACTAATCTTGAGCTTAGATAGGGGAAGACCTGCTCTTTCTGAAAGACAACAGCTCAGGGTTAGGGTAAAAGATCTCAGAATTTTTTCTACCGTTGGGGATAAGTTAACTCAGTAACTGAAGGAAAAAGGAAAGAAAAAACATCTGTATGGTTTCCCAAATTGACTGTTTTTGTTTATAACTTCATCAAACTGTGCAAAGTCTGCCAAGGACTTTGTAAAATAAATGTTCTGTTGATGTTCAATTCTTGACTGGCCTCAGTTGCTGAGAATCGTGAGCTTCAAAGAAAGGCACCCGCGGTTCGCCCAGATAAAGAGAGAAGCATATCTTAGTTTTAACTTCACAGTGTCTGGGTGTGACAGCACAGGTGTGATAAAGTCCTAAGAATGCTATCTCAATTTCTGTTATGATTCATCAGAAGAGGTAGTCTCTACATCCTTATAACAAGTAGTAAACTCTACTGGTTAAGTAATAGTATAATACAAGATGTAAAAGTTTCTTCAAGAGGCATAACTCCTTTCAGTAGAAGTGCAGTAGTAGGTAGACAATATCTGAAGCATAGGAGTCATGGAAAAGGCTGGTGTTGCTTTCTTCCCTTTGCAACATTCAGAATCCCTCCACCTGACACCAAGTGGACTCATTATATTCTATTCTATTGTGGAGTGTGGAAAGAAAAGTGTCTAGCTATATTCATACAGCCAGTTGCTGACTGAATATGTTATCCACTGATCAAGTTTTATGACTTTCCCAATTCGTGATACCAACATTGCATGTTACTATTCCATACATTTTGAGACTTCCAACTTTTCTTTCACCTCCTGAATATTTTATCAGCTGTATATTCTGTTCCATTGTTAGACACAAAACTAGTTGTATTCGTCCTCGGCTCTTCCCTAGTGCCTTCTGACCTAATAACCTCATATTCCAGCACTATATTTTGTTTCTTGGCACTAAGCACTGGATAATATTTTGAAAATATTCACCCCAAGGAAAGGCAATTCTGATTGATTGTGTCCAAGCAGTCCCCCAAGGGTATTATTTGGTGACAGAAGGTCTGAGTTGAATCTTGCACACTATTTAGCATTGCTTCCCTTATTCTCTGCTCTCGCTTTTCTTACAATCCTCTCATTTACCCTTTCATTTCTGCATGTATGTTTGTTGTTACAGCTGCGGTGTCCAGTGAAAGGTAGCACAACCTTTGCAGCTCCTGGAGTCTCCGCTCCTCTGACATCACACAGGTGTTGAGGACTGGAGTTCTGAATTTTGATGATGATGATTTTTTTTGCATCCCACATCTTTCCTAAGACTAGGACTCAAGACTGCTTACACATTAAAAATATTAGAATTAAAACATAAAAACACTCACAAATCACTTAGCTTAACTATAACTGCTTTACCATGAGGGCCTAGCCAAAACAAAAATTGGGGGAGGGGGTTGAAACTTTTTTAGTGAATCACAAAGAGTAGTTCCATAATACAGGGTTAGTCAAAATGAATAGGCCAATAAGAAAATTAATTTTAGACGAATGTATGTTTATTGTAACCAAACTACAGCTACGTATCAACAGATAAATTATCAAAGTTTTGTCTCACCTTCAGAGATGTTCGATATGGGCGCCCCGTGTGACACGGCAGACGTCCAAGCGATAGTCCAGTTCATTCCACATCCGTTGCAGCACATCCGACGTAATGGCATCGAATGCAGCACATATGCGCTGTTTTAAGTCATCCAAGGTCAGCGGTAATGGAGGTCGGAACACAGTGTCTTTGACATACCCCCAGAGAGAAAAGTCGCATGGTGTGAGGTGGTTCCTTGCCATACTTGGCTCGAAATTCTCGCTGGACCGTAATTACTGACATTGTTTTAGCAAATGTCATCACACAAAACGCCTTCTCTTTGCCTGATTCCGCCATTTTGAAAACAGCGACTCCTAGCGACACCTAGCGGCATTAACGTACATGTGTGTTGCTCAAAAAAAACTTTGATAGTTTATCTGTCGCTACGTAGCTGTGGTTTGGTTACAGTAAACATACATTCGGGTACAATTAATTTTCTTATTGGCCTATTCATTTTGACTAACCCTGTACAATATAATTTTAATTATATGTTTTATTCTATATTTTATATAGATTTAATTAATTTTAGGTAAAAAGTTTCAAGTCTTAAAATAACTGAAAATGGCTGCTAATTGGTAATTTATAGTTACAAAAGAATACCACAACATCTGTTGAAAACACTTGAAAAGTGTGCCAATACATTTTGACAGAAATCAGGCTCCATTGATAAACTTTGGTGGACACTCAAGAATGCAAGCCAGCATGTGAACACTGGAATTAGCACATTCCTGCTTCTTGGCAGAGGGTTGGACTGGATGGTCTATGAGGTCTCTTCCAACTCTTTGATTCTATGATTTTATGATTTCAGTTTCCAGTTAATCCCTTTAGTAGGCATGATAAGAAGGTTGAATTTCAAATGAATGAGACTAAATTTACCCGACACCTTTAGAATTCCGATTAGACTAAACATAGTTATTCAACATTACTTTTCAAGTTGCAGTGACACCTTATTCAGACAATGACAAATATGGATAAATACACTGGGAAGGTAGTATGCTGTGCCTAACCCTCTGGATGTTCTGGGAGATATAATATGGGGGTCCTTCCCATACTATATTTCCCTGGTTCATGAAATTACTCAAGAGAGCTCTCCATGTAAGAAATAAATCTGTTTGTCTACAACTTCTAAAACAATTTAATCTTTCTTTCATCTATTTCATGGTGTACCTTTTCTCAGTTCATCAGTTTTGTTTCTTGTTCCCTCTACTTTGCTTTTCTCTTTGAAACCTCATTTCTGACCAACTTACCTGCTCCTCCACTTTAGAGCACTCTGTAGCAAGTTTGTATGACTGCATGGCTTCCAGAACAGACCAGATCGGATGCCTTTTATTTTGTTAGGCTATGAGCCTGATGAGGCAAAAACTGGAGGTCCTTTCAGATACAGAATAATACCATGTGGCCCCTTTCAGATTGGCCCCAGCCTGAGGCAACAACAGCCCAAAGGCATGAAGCCTGACATGTGCTCTGAACAAAATGGAGACAGACTTCCAAATGAAGGATTCCTGATATACTGACAAAGGCTGAACAGGAGGCTAGAACAAGATGGATGCCTCCCAATATAACCATAACCCTAACACTAACCTGAGGCCTGAAACAAAGGAAAGCCCCCCTCCCCCCCCCCCCAAATAATTGCAGGAGCTAAACCTAACATGAGGTCAAACTTCTCCTAACATGAGGCATGCAATAAAGTGTAGACCTCAGTATGTAATGACACAGTTTATGAGTGGAATTGTGCCTTCCTGGGGCTGAGAGTGTGTGATGTCTTCCAGACATCAGTCCATTGAGCATTTTTTTTAAAGGAGGAGTTGCCTGCAACCTTCCGCTGTGGCCCAGGAATCAAGACTTGAGATCGAGAGAGTGTGACTCACCCAGGCAACCACTTATTAAGAGTTTATTCTAAAGGGGGAAGGGTGAGCAAACCTCCTCTGCTACAGGATGTTCCTTCCTTGTGGCAAACCAGGAGGGGTACTCTGCTTAGAGCAGTCACCCAGACCTCCAGCCCAGCCCTTATGCTCTGATAGAAATCCCTGCCAATAAATGCCAAGGGCAGGAACTGTCCAAATTGTAGAGTGTCTCCCTGGGGCAAAGATGTAGCAATGGGAACTCTACTATCTGGAAAAAGGGAGGAGAGGGAGGGAGCAAGGAGGGAAAAGGTCTAATCCCCTATTAGGAACCCTCACTGTTTGTTCACATTGCTCCAAATCGTGCCTCAGACATGTGTTACAATGGCACATGTCACAGAAACATATTCTGGATTTTGCATTTGCAAACCTAGAATATATTTAAAGCACTTTATTACATAATTTATGTTTTAAGAATGTCAGGTATATGAAACATAAATGAATTTCAGGTGTAGACTTGGGTCTTTTCTACCAAGATATCCCATTTTGTCTTTAAATAAAAATACAGCTATTCCACAGTGCCACAACCAAACCCCTCCCACCAAAACAACAAAACAGAATGTAAAACACTTCTGGTCTGAAGCATTTTGGATAATGAATTCTCAACCTGTTCTACATAAACAATACAATACAAAAAGTTGGTAAACACAGGTCTTAGCTTCCTAACCTTTTGGCTAAAGGTAATATTTGCTTCCAAGATCTGTAATGCCAACTACATTTCTTTTGTTATTTATCATACTAGATAAAATGCACATACTTCTTCTTAATATGATTTCTACTATTATTCAAGTACTGTAACTGATGATCTACATTTATCTTTGAAAGTGGATATACAAGTGGATGGGGGAGAGCAGTATTCCAAGGTCTCCCAAGATTATGGCTAGGATTAGCTTCTCACCCTGATGTAAAGCAGTGGTTCTCTACCTGTGGGTCCCCAGATGTTTTAGCCTTCAACTCCCAGAAACCCAGGGGCCCACAGGTCGAGAACCACTGATTGAAAGTGTCTCAATAGCTCATTTAAAACAAGGCAGCCCTAGATATTATGTATTAGTACAGATGTACTAATACATCTGTACAAATGTATTATTGCTGGGAATATCCTCACCACCACTCAAGCTACTATGTAGATAGTAAATGAAGTAAGAGAAAACTGGGAGGACTGAGGAATGTGGTAGATGAAGTCCTCCTAACTATTCCATGTCATAGAGTACAAGAATGGAAAGTAGAGCTTTATCTGAAGATTGTCCACAATTTTTGGGACACCTAAAAAGGGTAGTGACAGCTTGAAGTCTTTGGAGGAATGAACCCTGGGAGAAATGAACAAAGTTTCACTGTTATAGGTATTCATAAATTATTAGCCCATCTTCCAAATGTCATATTTGAGCTTCATTGCTTATATCTATATCTTACCCAACATCTCACAGTGTGAATAGCAAAGACGTACGTCCAAAGGAATAAATGCACACTAAACATAAAACTATCAGGGAGCTGAAAAATCAGTTACAATGATTAACTCTAAATTCATCATGTAAAACGTCAGTTGTATATCTTCAAAGGCAACACAATTAGAATAATTCAATACCTCGGTGTAATTTTCTGCAGCTTTAGCAAATTAGCAACAGCTTCAATTATTTGTAGCTTTCAGCTACATAGATTTAAACTTTAAAAAAATCATTTTAGGGAAACATTTATCCATAAAACAACAAATAATAATGATGCGTATCACATTTATGCATCAGCTTCGTGTTTTTGAATGGACCAGTTCTAATTTCCCCATTTCTGTGTTATATAGCTTCCAAATCTGAGTAACTATTTACCAAAAAAAGTTAATTGAAATTTGTTACTTCTCCACAATCACAAAGCTTATACTTGCAGTAAAATAAGTGGTAGCATCATCCCTTAATGTAATAAAATAAGGAATAAAATTAAAGTTGCATAGCTCTGTTGATATTAGCACTTCAGTATTTTTTGGTTACAGAGAGTTTATCCTTACTATTTAGGTGTGGGTTTTATCAGATATATATATATATATATATATATATACACACACACACACACACACACACACACACACACACACTGTTTAATTTAGTCTTTGAAGAAGAAAAAAGCAATTTGCAGCAATAGTAACAACTTGATTTAGTCTAATCTTCAGCTTTTAACAGTAGCCAATGGCTGTTTTAGCTATAACAGCAGCAGCAGCAACAACAACAAAAAGAATGGCATTTTACCCAGTCCTGTGATGTGATGTAATCAAAATTTTAAGATCTGTCTGGAGCTTGCAGAGATCTCTGGGTGGGTGACATCTACTGTATAAGAGCCATTCCATGCATAACAAAAGAAGAAGGGAAAAATGAATCAGCACCTGCTCATTTCTTTCCCTGTTTCTTTCCAACCTATCAAACATTCAATGAAAATATCATGAACAAGTTCTGGAAGAAAGAGAAAAGTTATTCCCATAATCTGTAATTATATAAGGTCCCTTCTACTCAGATGAATAAATTCCCACATTTTCTGGTTTGAAATGGAATATATGGCAGTGTGGACTCAGATAACCCAGTTCAAAGCAAATATTGTGTGACTTTCTGTCTTGTTATTCTTGGTTATAGGGCTGTATGGAAGGGCCCTGAGTAGTTACATTTGCTGAGAAGCAAACAGGATTTCCAATGGAAAATACAGACTCCAAGTGGAAAATGCAACTCTTTCATATCTTCCAGGTAGAAGTATAGATAGATAGATGTACTTATCAGTAACTAAACATACTGGAGGAGTTTGGGGGATTGACTCCACCTGATGGAAGTTGTAGTTCACCCTGCATCAAGTCAGAGCACTGTGGCCCCCACTGACAATGGAAATGGACCACATTTGGCACACAAAACCCCCATGACCAAAGAAAAATACATCTAAGGTGGAATGGATGTGGACAGGCAATGTGGGTAGGAAGTTATTATTGAGGAAGTGTACATGAATTAGCAGAGACTGCTGCAGTTTGCTTTTGACCGAGTCCACAGGGAATGGAAAGTGTCTTCCATCTCCTCTATTCTAATTGTGCTGAATTAACAGTGCAAACTATTTTTGCATTTCGAATGCAGTTTAATGCAACTGAGATAAACTGAAGAAAAAAATGAATTGAAGAAAAAAAAAGATCAAAGTAGGAAAAGAAGAGAGAACCTGGAACATTTCGAAAGTAGCTGAAAAGTGGAATGAGAAAAGATAAATTGGGATGCAATATCAATAAATAAAAAAATTACTGTGAGGCAATCATGCATATTAAGTCTCTTTTGCCGTAAGCAAATCATTACTGCTACTGGACTACAAAATTAACAATGTGAGATCCCAGGTTGTGTACCTTTTCAGATGCTTATTCAAGAATGAGTTGTAATGCAGTTGTATTTGTCAGGAAGGCTTAATACTAGTAGGATATTTAGTATAAACCTTGTACTGGAGGAGTCAATAAGAAATGATGAAAGGAGAAAACATACTTTGCATGTCTAAGACCTTTGCATTTTTAAATGGAAAGTTGAAATGAAACAAGCTTAAAATGAATGCTTTGTTTTGTTTTGTTTTTGCGGGCTCAGGGAGAGCACTCTTTTTTTCCAACAAGCTGTCAAGATCTATTTCACTTATCAGATATACTTCCTTCACTTTCAGTTGCCTTCACCATCTTAAAATGATGGCATCATTAGTGATGTGGGGAAATTGCTTTTATTCATTAAACTGGAGAGAATGTTTCTCAACGCTTGGAAAGACAAATGCAGGAGATAGATTTCTGGCATATGTATTTTGTGAAATGATGCAAGGCATTATTCTATACAGAAATATATGTTACTTTTGACTGTAGAAAATGTTGGAGTTGTGGTCTCATCCTACTCTATGATTCCATGATCCCCCTTTCAGCAATTTCATTCTTGATATGTTGTTCAGATGCCTGGTGATGCAGTGGGTTAAATCGCTGAGTTGCTGAACTTGCTGACTGAAGGTTGGCGATCCAAATCTGGGAAGCAGGGTGAGCTCTCGCTGTTAGGCCCAGCTTCTTCCAACCTGGCAGTTTGAAAAAATGCAAATGTGAGTAGATATATAGGTACCGCCTCTATGGGAAGGTAACGGTGCTCTATGTAGTCATGCTGGCCACATGTCTTTGGAGGTGTCTCTGGACAATGCCTGCTCTTTGGCTTAGGAATAGAGATGAGCACCTCAGAGTTGGACAGGACTAGGCTTAATATCAGGGGAAAGCTTTATCTTTACTAGATTTTCTGAAAGATTACTAGGTCATCTGAAGATTTTGAATCTCCTCCAAATTTGTTTTCTTTAAAAGCTTTAATTTTTACTATCTTTCATTTCTTTAATCCAACATATTTCCAAAAAAGAAAAAAAAAGTTTTCAAACTTCAAATTTTAATGTTACTGAAACCTTTGTTATTTACACAATTACATCACCAGCAGATAAGCTTTCTGCTTACAATATTTAAAACAATTTCTCAAGTTTCTCATCTTAATTCGGAAGGGATGCAATTCACTGAAGTAATGCTGCCACTCTTGAATAACCTTTCTAATTATAATCTGGAAATCCCAAATTTTAGATGAAAAATTAATTAACAAAAGCAAGATAGCAGAATATTTGTCCATGCAGACTTGCTTTCAGTGCTGTAAACATGACAGTATGCTACCAAGAAAGTAGTCCAGTTTCTGAGCACTTGTGGATGATTTCCTAAACTTCCCTTTATCTGAGGAAATATTCACCAGCTAGAACTTGCCTCCATGCCAGTCATAGTTGCTGCTCAAGGTTCTCCTCTCACGGAGCTTCATGAAGGAACATCAGCTACCCATCAGTCATTGCCTGGGCATCCATATTTAAATATCACTTATGGAAAAAGGGAGATGGCTGACTACTATCATAAAGAAGGCTATTATAAAGAAGAGTAGGTCTGGCTATGAAGTCCCCCTGAGACATTTTCTTGAAAATATATTTGTGATCATTTTAACATCAGAGACCCATTCACACTCATAGTGCTGCTATTCCATTTACTACCATAACAATATCCTATAAAGTCCTAGAATTGGAACTTTCATAAGTGTTGACTTTGAAAGTTCCATTGGATTTACAGAAAGTCAGAGTAATGACTAGGTTTAGATTACAGTAAGCAAACAAATAAAGAAATACTTCTTATAAGCTCACAAATACAATGCCTACTTTTCAAAGAAGTGAATCAGATTATTAGATGGAAGTCTTTGAGATTATCAGGTGGAAATCTGGATTCTTCACCTTTTATATAATTGCCACTCTATTCCAAATGAATTTAGAAATTGCTCTTAGTAATGCATTTTATTGGTAGTACAGATGGATTGATAAAGTTACATGGAATTACTTCAGTGGGTGTTTGGGTCAAACTGGTAGGAACTGGAAAGCATCTTTACATTTAAATTCTTGCTGATTAGTCAGTTTTACTCTAATAACTCTGAGATAGAGGCTGCCTTATCTTACCCTGTAATTTTAAAATTAATGAAGTAATCATTTATCCTGGTCTCTTTCTGTGTTCTGCCCAATTACTCTAGTGCTGAATGGTACTTTGCATTTTTGCTGGTCCATTAGTCCTGATATCATGCTCTTTCCGGACTTCTTTGCTCCACTAAGGAATAATTAAATGGAGTCTTTTAGCATCTTTATAACCTTGAAACATAAATTCCCTTCTTCCAAATAGTTTAACCTGATATATAAATGTCACTTGGCTCACTAAGTTGCTTATCTTTCATCTTGTTTATTATTTCTCCCTTTCTATTCTAGTTGTCTCAATATGTCAATTAACTGATGGTTAAATATGGCAGTAAATCTACTCTTTCTTTAGCAAAGCGCTTTAGCCCATGGAATATTTCCACAGCCTTTCAGGGATAGTGAACAAGTTCAGATTGAATTTTTGCAAATGAATGATACGGTAAATGTTATTCTTCAGTACTTCATATATTCTGGATAAATGCTCAAATGCCCCAGATGCTCAAGATAGTTTGGTTAGGATTTCTGATAGCTGAAATGCTAAATGTTAGAAGTGCAAAAGGTTAGAGTACCTTTGGCATGGTGCATGTGTTCTGACATGTCAGTACTTGCCACACAGCCTTGAGAATACTTAGTCACTTTGTCATGCATTTTAGGAAACCCGCTTCATTGTGGGTTTAAGTCCCCATGGGTGCCCAAAAACCCTAGGCTTTTCTGGGGGGTTGTCCCCATTCCAGTGCAGTAACCACTGAACTTGAACAGGGCCACCCCAACTCTCCCCCAAAAAGCCTTAAAAGAAAAAACTTAGTGCACCACCATGAGGCCTCTCTGGAAGCCTTCTAGTGCATATCAATGTCATGCCAGGTGGCAGGGGCAGGGGAGCATTTTACCCCCCCCCCCCCACCTCAAGGCACATCATTGATATCTGCCTGGAGGGATGCCAGAGCAGCCTCAGGGTGACTTGTTAAGTTTTTTATTTTCTTTTAAGGCTTCTTTTTTGGGGGTGGGGGGTGGGTGGGTTATGTGGGTTCTCCAGGCACTCGTAGTCTTTCTACCATATATAGGTTAGAAGGCTACCAATATGAGGATGTAGTAGCAACAGATATCCAGAACTTGGACAAGATTATCTTGGAGGAAACCTTCAGCTTTATGATACTATGACAGAGATGGATAATAATTTGCTAGATATCAGGAAGACTGCATTGACCCTCTATGAGATTCTCTCAATTGATGCTCCCCATTGAGTAGAGGTGTGCAGCATTTTGATTCTTCAACAATAATTATTGGGAGTTGGTCATGAACTGCCCTGGCCTTTGTCATTTATTGCCCCCTCCCCCTCAAAAAAATGTTGGTGTGTATGATTGACAAAGCTGCTGTTTTTTCAGCATTTCACCATGGGGAATTTGAAAAGAATGGAAACAGTATGGATTCTAGCTGTCTAGGAAAATAGGTAGGTACAATTAGAGTTAACAGTTGTTGCTGTATTTAA
This sequence comes from Anolis sagrei, assembly GCF_037176765.1. NCBI lineage: Eukaryota > Metazoa > Chordata > Lepidosauria > Squamata > Anolidae > Anolis > Anolis sagrei. The sequence continues at coordinate 24,284,212 of NC_090024.1, forward strand.
AGAAGATCCTTGAAAATAATATGTTTAGTGGTTCAGTGTTTAACCACAATCTGAATCTACTTTATAGGGGGAATTAACTGTCCCAACCACACACCACCAGAGATCTAAAGATATACCCACTTTCTTCATTTGTAGAATTATCTTATTTTACTCACTATAACCTGCAACAGGTTCTAGGAAAAATATAAGATGCCTTAAAAAAGGTACTCTGGGAACTGAGGTCTCCCATATTACAGCAAAAGCAGACTATGCTGCCCACAAGTAGCACTTTTTCCACCCAAGACATGTGCCGTCTCATCTATTGATTAACCCCATTTAATTCTATCCACTTAATCCTGTCCGTTCAAATTATCCAAGAAAATAAGCATGTGGAAACTTGGAGATGTGTGTCGCTTAGCTACGTCTCCATGGCTACACCTCCCAGTGCTGCCCTCTCAAGAATACACCTTGTTAACATCTCAGCCCTCCCACGACAGGCATCTGCAGAGACCTCTGGCAGTCCTACAAGCTCTCTGCAGATGTCATCTTTGTGGTACATCCAGCTACAGGAAAATAGCCAGATTCATCCACATTCATCCCACTCACTTCTCCTTCCCAATATGGAAATAGCCATGTTTACTCTGCTCTACTGTTTGCAAGGTGAGTTTGGACAGATTTTGGTCACTGCATGGCTGGAATAAAATTCAAGCCTACTTCATAAACATAAAAGTGCTGACTTACACCATCATAATTTGCTAACAGCATGCCTGCCAATGTTTGTTAAGGCAACATAAATCTTGTCTTACCTGTGGCCATTTGAAACAGCAAAGTTGTCCTTTTAATCAGGGAGATGAGATCTGCATTCAGCAGAAACCACACAAAGGCTTGACTGGCAGCTGTCTGTTTCTGGCCTGTGTCAGATTTGCATGTGTTCAGATTTGCTTAATCCATCCAGTCTTTTCCCACAAGAGTGTTTTTGAATTGCACAAAAGTGCATAATTGTTCATTTTATATTTCCCCATAATGCATGCAATTTTATGTATTTTACACTTATTTAAAAATGTAGGTTGGATGAAAGCCTTGAACATCCCAAATTAATATCAAGGATATGCAACTGCAGAGTGGTGTGGATTTGAGAAACCGAGATTTAAATCCATGATCAGTTATGACCTTAAATGAGTCATCATCTCTCAATTCTATAGTACATTTTAAAGCAGGAATGGGGAATGTGTGTCCTTCCAGATGTTGTCAGGTTGCAATTTTCATAATCTATCACCAATGGCAATTCTATCTGGATCTAATGAAAGATGCAATCTAAAAAATAATGGGAAGGCTGGATATTCCCTCCATCTCCTATAAAATGCAATACAGGCTTGAGAGATGGTGATTCATCTAAGTCTAAGAAATAGAGATCACAGTTGAGCAGAATTCTGGAAATCAGTAATAATATATATGAAAAGCAGGACATGATGGATATGTTCTTCATCTGTATCCTGCCTAGCTTAATGAAGCATTCTGAAAATATGGTCCATGTAATTGACCTAAGAGCTATGTGGCTTCTCCCATAACACAGGGTATTCATTCTTGTATATGTTTAGAATGAGTTGTGAGATCCTGTGCTTTAGTTTTCTTGTTCTGTCACATCAGGTTTAAATCAATAAACCTCAGAGCTCCGGAAGAGCATATTTTCAGGAACTAAAATGGCACCCACAGCTTTTATTGCCTTTGAAAAGTGAATGGTGGTTAAGCAACCGCATGAAATTTTTTTTTGCCTCTGCAAATGATGAGGAGAAGTAAATTCTGCTTGTTTAACCTTTGGTGGCTTGAAAATCTTTAAGAAACAAATGATGTAGTGGTGAGTCTTTTGTCAGAAATCTCCTGCTCTTTGAAACAACAACAACCTTTTTCACTTGCTTCGGTACTCACGTAATTTCCCTGCTGTTCGTTCTTTATAGTTTGAATGAAAAGCAAATTTTAAAGCTCAGTGGCATTTATTCAAAGCATTTTGTACCCTGGAAAAAAATTGGCTCTATCAGCAGTAGGGCCACTCAAGGGGAAAAGGCTCAATTCCTCTTAAAGGATCTCTTTCTCCCACCAAGAAGTTTGCCTTTACCTGACTTCTTTTTATACTCGCTAGGAACAAAATGTGTCTGAAGTTTTAAAGTCAGAGGATCTGGTCAGCTCCCCTAATTTATTTTCATCCAGTGAGGAGGATGAGAATTTTTTATTAGAACTCCCCATATACTGTTTTCAAAGGCTTTTCTCTTTTCTGTACATTGAAATAATTTTTAAAAAACACCCTCTAGTTAAGAATAAAATACTGCAATTTGTGCTGGAATGTGCTGTTGTATATTCTACAAAAGAAGCAAGATAGTTTGTGTGTGCACACACTTTTTTAAAAGAACAAACACAACAACTGTAGCAACAGACTGAGCCAGCCTACAGGAATATTTCCCCCTTCTCTTTTTCCTTTGAGTTAACTCTGGTTTGAAAGTCACTATAGAATGGGCTCCTGTGCAATATCATGGGGAAATGCGACAGTATAGCATGTCTCCATGATATTCTGTACAGCATTTCTCCAAAGTATACAGCCTTGTGCCCTCTAGGTTATGGATTACAACTTCCATGACCACTGACTATACTGATTTGAGATGATGGTAACTGCAGTCAAAAAGCTACATCAGGAGCTGGTGAAAATTTGTATGGACATTGTTGACATATGAGGACTTAATGGACTGATTAGTTATGATCTTGAAAAAAGTTATTTGGTGGGATTCCTGGAGCTGCGACCCTCCATCTAATTTTTGTACACTCTGTATTAGGCATCTGTGTTATTTATTTTATTAAAAGTATTCTCTTCTAACATCAGCTGCTGCTGCTGCTCCTCCTCCTACTATTTATTTATTTATTAAACCCTTTTGTTTGCATTGAGATTTAAAATAGCTCACAGTCTTATAAACAGTACAATTTCAGAAAAAAATGGTAATAGTTTAATTTAAGCCAAATCAATTTAAGCTATATTAAATAATTAAAATTAAAATATACTTTATAAAATGAGTTGAAATATACATTATAAAACAAGTTGAAATAAAAATATACATTATAAAATGAATTGAAACAATTTAAAATAATATGTACAAATACGACAAAATAATTTAGAATGGAAAGCTTTAATACAAAGTCATGGTTTGACTTGGTGCCAAAATGAGACTACTGCTGGCACCAACTGTGCCTCCAAGGAGAGGGGATTCCATAATTGAAGTGTCACCATAGAGAAAGCCCTTTCTTATGTTCTCCCACTAGCCCTACCAATGGAAAACAGATGAAAGCTCATCCAAGAGATTTCAGTTCTCAGTCAGGCATATATAAAGAGAGGCCCTTTCTCAATTGCCCAAGCTGCTTAGGATTTTAAAGGTTATCACCAACACCTAATTAGCAACAAGTCTACTTCCTTTAAAGTCAGTGTTATAGTTTCTAAGTGATGAGTGGAGTGTCGCAAGATTCAGTCCTGTGCCCGGTCCTGTTCAACATCTTTATTAATGACTTGGATGAAGGGCTAGAAGGCATGATCATCAAGTTTGCAGATGACACCAAATTGGGAGGGATACCCAATACTCTAGAGGACAGGAGTAGAATTCAAAACAATCTTGACAGATTGGAGAGATGGGCCAAAAGTAACAAAATGAAGTTCAACAGTGACAAATGCAAGATACTCCACAGGCAAAAAAAAAATGAAATGCAAAGATACAGAATGGGGGACACGTGGCTCGAGAGCAGTACATGTGAAAAATATCTTGGGGTCCTCGTGGACAACAAGTTAAACATGAGCCAACAATGTGATGTGGCGGCAAAAAAAAGTCCAATGAGATTTTGGCCTGCATCAATAGGAGTATAGTGTCTAGATCCAGGGAAGTCTTGTTACCCCTGTATTCTGCCTTGGTTAGACCACATCTGGAATATTGTGTTCAATTCTGGGCACCACAATTGAAGAGAGATGTTGATAAGCTGGAATGTGTCCAGAGGAGGGCAACTAAAATGATTAAGAGTCTGGAGAAAAAGCCCTACGGGGACAGCTTAAAGAGCTGGGCATGTTTAGCCTGAAGAAGAGAAGGCTGAGAAGAGACATGATAGCCATGTATAAATATGTGTGAGGAAGTCATAGGGAGGAGGGAGCAAGCTTATTTTCTGCTGCCCTGGAGACTAGAACGTGGAAAAATGGCTTCAAACTACAAGAAAGGAGATTCCATCTAAACATTAGGAAGAGTTTCCTCACTTTGAGAGCTGCTCAGCAGTAGAACTCTCTGCCTCTGGAAGCTTTTAAACAGAGGCTGGATGGCCATCTGTCAGGGGTGCTTTGAATGTGATTTTCCTGCTTCTTGGCAGGAGGTTGGACTGGATGGCCCATGAGGTCTCTTCCAACTATGATTCTATGATTCTGTGGTTCTAGTCAGTAGCCTATTTGCTGCATTTTGCAAGTTCTGTTCATCTGTATCTTCCTGTGTTTCCTACAAAGAAAAAGTTTTCCTTCTACCTAAAGTTAGGGCATAGTAAGAAGTGTACAAGATTTGTTACATGTGTTGTAATGTTGGTTATTGGGCCTGCGGAGAGCTTAAAACAAGCCTTTTCATTCCTGCCTCTGGCCTCCTCTCTTCAAATTTGTCTGGAAAATGGTATAGAAGAAAGGAATTCATTTAGGGCTATTATGGCAGGCAAAGCGTCTCATGAAGACAATTATAAAATCATCTGGTCATACTTTCAACTGGTTTTGTGGATCTGATGACAAAATGCCTTTTATAATCTGACATTCGGTTTATAGCTGCTTTCCTTTTAACATTGATTTTTTTTTTGCTTTCTCAAACCAAACAGTTGATAGTTTATGCTTGCTGCCACTAAGAATAAACTACCACCCACTTTGTCCATGACAGTTGAAATCAACATTAAGTGGAAAGTGGCTGATAACCAAACTCTTTTAAGGCTCCTTTTCTTTATTTCCAGACTGGTGCCTGGTGGACAACAACTTGGTTTTCTGAGCATTTGGAACTAATTTACTATTTTATTAAGAACCTTAAGTTTGAATACAGAAATAGAATAGAAATAAAATGTGAATTTACAGACCTTTTGAAATAGCCTCGTAGACAGAGATCTTGTCTGCTATTTTAATTTTCTTTGATGGCTAACTAATTTCTAATAAAGATTCCAAAAGGATTTGGCTGAGATCTTACTGAAGAATAGTGGAGCAAAATGTCACACTGGCATAACAATAACCACCTGATGTATTGGGGGAGGAGCAAATATTAGAGTGCCTCATTGGCTCACCAGGGGGACGTTGAAAGGTTGCGCATTCTGCTCACACCTTCAAAAATATGAGGGGATATTTCCCCCCCCCTAAAATACAGTCACACTGTTGTGCCTCAGAATAGATTCACCTTGCTCTATCTCTGACAAAACCAGCCAATCTTGAGAGGTAGAAAGTTTATTGAAACAATCAAAGTAAATGCAGTAAAAATTCAGTGGTTACAAGGTAAAAGATCCAATATAATCCTTTGCAGTTTAAGCAGGAGACATGAAGCAAAGCATCAAGCCAAAACCAGGAAGTAGCTTAAGGTTCCATGAAGAGCTACTGTAAGCCATATCGCAACGTTGAAACTAACACAGGATCAATGTCCAGGCAGGTTACTTATACGTTATACATCAAAACAGCAAACATCAAACAAGCCTCTAACGAGCAGTTTTCCCACAGATGAGGTCAACACTTCTCTGCCAGCCGCGAACTCTCATTCCCAGCACTCACCTCACTCCCATTCCCATCAAGTTGGTGCTGAACCACAACACTATCCCCCCCCAGGGCCCCCCCGTGGGCCCCCCACCGGCCCGGGCTTGGCCGGGTAGGCCCGGTGAAAACGGGACACTAGGAGAGGAGCATGAACATCCCGAGCATCCACCCAACAGCGCTCCTCAGGCCCATAGCCCACCCAGTCCACCAAGTACTGTAACTTGCGGTGATGACGGCGAGAGTCCAAAATGTCCGCTACTTCGAACTCCTCCTCGCCATCGCGTAGAATCGGGGGGGGGGGGCAGAGGAGCCCCGCCAGCATCCGGCCGGACTTCTGTGGCGGGTCGCAGCAAAGATCGATGGAACACTGGATGAATCCGCATGCCGTGCGGAAGTTTTAGTTTAAAGGTCACAGGATTTAACTGTTCCACCACTGGATACGGTCCCACAAAACGTGCGTCAAGCTTCTGAGAGGGGAGTTGGATAGGCAGATGTTTAGTGGACAGCCAAACACGATCTCCCACTTGAATCGGTGGACCCGGTTGACGATGCGTATCAGCCATCCGTTTGTAATCCTCTTTTGCCTGCTCAAGCTGAGCCTTTAAGATCTCTTGAATCGCTGAGAGCTCCTGCAGCCAAGTGGTAGCAGCAGGGACCTCCCCAGGCCCAATCACGGAGGGAAAGAACCGGGGGTGGTATCCATAGTTAGCAAAGAATGGGGCTTCTTTAGTCGATCCGTGAGTAGCATTGTTGTAGGCAAACTCGGCTACAGCAAGAAGCGATGACCAATTGTCCTGTTGATAGTTTACAAAACATCTCAAATATTGTTCAAGGGTGGCGTTGGTCTTTTCGGTCTGGCCATCAGACTGTGGATGATGCGCTGACGACATCCGACTCTCGATGCCCAACTGCCGCTGTATCTCCTTCCAGAAGTGCGAGGTAAATTGAGCCCCACGGTCGGTCACCAAACTCTTCGGAAGTCCATGAAGACGGAAAATGTGGCTTAGGAATAAATCGGCAGTCTCTTTGGCAGTAGGCACTCCCCCACAGGGAATGAAGTGTCCCATCTTGGTAAAAAGATCCACCACCACCAGAATGGTAGTGAAACCTTGGGATTCCGGTAAATCCGTGATGAAATCGGCCGACACAATTTCCCAGGGCCGACTCGGAGTAGGCAGAGGTTGTAGCAAACCAGCCGGTTTGCCAGTAGGATTCTTGGCACGGTGGCAAACAGGACAGCTGTTGACATATTTCTCGACCTCTCGCCGGATCTTGGGCCATCAGAAGTCCCTCAGTATTAGCTGCATTGTTTTAAAAATCCCAAAATGTCCCGCCGGCTTGGTATCATGGCATAGTTTTAAGATTTCCTCCCGCTCGGGGCCGAGCGGCACATAGACCTGTGAACGATGACACAACATCCCATCTATTTCTTGAAATGGGAACTTTAATCCGGCCTCCAGTTGTTCTTGCACCCACAAGTCCTCTTGCTGCCGCGCCCGGATTCTTTCAGCCAGAGTTGAAGGGGGCCTTGGTGTGCTGGTGAACGCAAAGTTTTCTGGCCGCAAAATGTAGGACTCTGAGGAGTCTTCTTGGCCCCGAGTATACTCCGGCTTGCGCGACAAAGCATCCGCTTGTTTGTTTTGGGCCGCCGGCACATAGCAAATTCGGAAATGGAATCTCTCAAAAAACAACGCCCAACGCTGCTGTCGTTGATTTAACTTCCGAGACGTACGAAGATATTCCAGATTGCGGTGATCCGTATGAACTTCCACTGGTTGAGGAGCACCCTCTAGCCAATGTCTCCAAGTCTCAAACGCCGACTTGATGGCTAGGAGTTCCTTTTCCCAAATGGTGTAGTTCCGTTCTGGGGCAGTCAACTGTCGAGAAAAGTATGCACAGGGCTGGAGATGATCCCCCGCAGGTTGTAGCAACACTGCCCCGACCGCCACATCCGACGCGTCAGCCTGCACCACAAACAGCTTAGTGGGATCAGGATGTTGCAGGATAGGCTGGGAAGTGAAAAGTTCCTTGAGCCGCTGAAACCCTCTTTCAGCCGCCTCAGTCCATAAGAACGGCCGTTTTCCCCTCAGGCATTGGGTAATGGGGCAAAGTCTGGGATGCCCAGCGGGCAAAGTCTGGGATGAACTTACGATAATAATTGGCGAACCCCATGAATCTTTGGATGTCCTTTTTGCTCCCAGGGGACTTCCATTCCAACACCGCGGAGACTTTAGTGGGATCCATGGAGATTCCCTCCGCCGAAATGCGGTGTCCCAGGAAGTCCACTTCGTCTAGGTCGAACGCGCACTTCTCCAGCTTCGCGTACAGTCCATGATCCCGCAGGCGTAGAAGCACCGCACACACCTGTTGAGTGTGGTCCCGGGGATTCTTCGAGTAGATCAGGAAGTCGTCCAGGTAAATGACCAAAAAACGGTCTAAAAAGTCACGGAAGACGTCGTTGACGAAGTGCTGGAACGTGGCTGGAGCGTTGCAGAGTCCGAAACCCATAACTCTGTATTCAAAACTCCTGAAACGGGTCTGGAAGGCTGTCTTCCACTCGTCCCCTTCCCGGATACGCACCAAATTATAAGCCCCCCTAAGGTCCAATTTGGTGAAAATCCGGGCTCCTCGCAACCGGTTGAGCAACTCCGGGATGAGGGGAAGCGGATAGCGGTTCTTGATCGTGATGTTGTTCAATGCCCGATAGTCATTGCAGAGTCTCAGCTCCCCTGACTTTTTCTTGACGAACAAAACTGGGGAGCCGGCCGGCGACTGCGAGGGACGAATGAACCCCTTGCGTAGGTTGGTATCCAAGAACTCCCGGAGAGCTGCCAGCTCTGGTTCCGAGAGAGAATACAACCGCCCACGCGGAATCGGGGCGCCTGGAATCAAATCAATAGCGCAGTCGTACGGACGGTGGGGAGGAAGTCTCTCTGCCTCCTTTTCGCTGAAAACGTCCCAGAAATCTTGGTATTTGGCGGGCAACTTGCCCGTAGCCTGTGCGGCAACCTCTGCGAGCCGACACTTCCGCTCCCCACCGCAATGGTCTTTGCAAAAGGCCGAAGTGAACCGTAACTGTTTCTGGGACCACCAAATGGTCGGGTTGTGCGTGGCCAGCCATGGAATTCCCAACACCACAGCGTGTGGAAGGTCCGTGACCAAAAAGGAGACCTCTTCCATATGGTCCCCGACCTTCATCTGCACGGGCGCCATATAGCGAGCCACCGGCCCGGCTTTCAGCGAGCGCCCATCAAAGTTTTGTACATCCCGGGGAGGCTGGAGGTCTAAGCATTGTAATCCAAGGTACTCCACAAACCGACTGTCCATGAAATTGTTAGTGACCCCACAGTCGACCAATGCGTGCACCGCCGTGGGAGTCTTTTGGGCTACACAAAACGAAACCAAGAGAAAGAACAGCACCCCAGTCGCGGGCTCTGGAAAAGGGATGGAGACCGAGTCAGCGAGCCCAGCTAAACTCGGTCGTTGCCTTCCCCCGCCGGCTGTTCGGCCCATTGCTCACCCGAACTCTGGGCCGGGGGCGCCACGGCCTCCGCTGAACCAGAGGCCCCCACCAGGCGGGGACTTGTCTTCTTCTTTACTGGGCACTCCCGAGAGAAATGTCCACTGCCCCCACAATACCAACACAGGTTCAGCCGTTGTCTTCGCGCCTTTTCCGCCGCATCGATTTTGGGGCGCATGGAACCCAACTGCATAGGCTCCTCTGCGTCAGGCACATGAGCTGGCAGCGGTCCGAAGCAACGTGGTACCCCTGCATCGGCCCCCCTTCGACCAACTGGCCGAGAGCCGGCAAGGATATGGCGTTGGGTAGTCATAGTCCCATCTACCCGGATGCACAGGGACATCAACTCTTCCAAATCGGCTGGAACAGCGGAACGGGCCACCTCCAACTGCATCTCCTGGGTGAGCCCCGCCTTGAAGGCACTCATGTAGGCGGCATCATTCCAGGCAAGCTCCCGCTGCAAAACACAAAATTCTGAAATGTATTCGGCCAAACACCCTTCTTTCTGCTTGAGAGCTCGCAACTTACGATCCGCCATCTCCCGGTGCACTTGGCCTCCCCATACTTTGTGCAGTTCATCCATAAAAGCCTTGGCGGTGTTGCACACAGGGGAAGCAGCCTCACGTAACGCAGTGGCCCAGGAGAGGGCCGGGCCCCCCAACAGACTGTAGGCAAAGCCCACCTTGGCGGCTTCATCCGGAAACTCCGCTGCCCGCACTGTGAGGTAGGCATCACACTGCCCCAGGAAGTCCTTGACCCGTTGGCTGTCTCCAGAGAACTTGTTAGGCAACGCCATGGGAGTCCTTAGCGGCTGGACCGGAGGGTTCGCTGCTGCTTGCCCTTGCATCGTTGCTGTCTGCTGCTGGAGGGTCAGCAGCTGTTGTTGCATCGCCTGAGCTTCAGCGGGATTCATAGTGGCTGGGAGAAGCAAGGACTTTGTTGGGGTTAGTTTCAAACTGTTGTGCCTCAGAATAGATTCACCTTGCTCTCTCTCTGACAAAACCAGCCAATCTTGAGAGGTAGAAAGTTTATTGAAACAATCAAAGTAAATGCAGTAAAAATTCAGTGGTTACAAGGTAAAAGATCCAATATAATCCTTTGCAGTTTAAGCAGGAGACATGAAGCAAAGCATCAAGCCAAAACCAGGAAGTAGCTTAAGGTTCTATGAAGAGCTACTGTAAGCCATATCGCAACGTTGAAACTAACACAGGATCAATGTCCAGGCAGGTTACTTATACGTTATACATCAAAACAGCAAACATCAAACAAGCCTCTAACGAGCAGTTTTCCCACAGATGAGGTCAACACTTCTCTGCCAGCCGCGAACTCTCATTCCCAGCACTCACCTCACTCCCATTCCCATCAAGTTGGTGCTGAACCACAACACACACATTCTAGAGCAGGGGTCCTCAAACTTTTTAAACAGAAAGCCAGGTCACAGTCCCTCCAATGTTGGAGGGCCAGATTATAATTTGGAAAAAAATATGAATGAATTTCTATGCACACTGGACATATCTTATTTGTAGTGCAAAACCCACTTTAAAACAATTTTAACAAATATAAACTTATTAGTATTTCAATGGGAAGTGTGGGCCTGCTTTTGGCTGATGAGATAGGAATGTTGTTGTTGTCGTTGTTGTGTGCTTTCAAGTCATTTCAGACTTAGGTTGATCCTGAGCGAGGGCTGGATAAATGACCTTGGAGGGCCATACCCGGCCCCTGGGCCTTAGTTTGAGGACCCCTGCTCTAGAGAATGCAAGGGCAAGTCTGTCATATTTGGGGATCTCTCTGGGGAGATTTGGTATCAGGAAAAGATTTCTGACCAGTTTCCCAAGGCAACTCCATGCAGAACATAATGGGAGGAAGTTGGGTTTCACCAAGATACTGATGCCACCAAGCAATAAATCTTAAAATTCAAGCTAACTTCTCCAAGCAGATATTTCAAATAGCATGGAGGACAGGCCAATGGCCATGGTGTTGAACAGGAGTGCCTCAGCACTCTTTTGTGAGTTCATCCCTCCTAGAAGGACCAGAACCATTGTAAAAGAGTACCACGAGTACATCCCAGATAGAAAAATATTGTAGTCAATAGCATCAAACACTATTACAGAAGTCCAGCAGATTTCATAGAAGCACAGGACTACATCATGTGGATTTTTTTGCCCTGCCTAGGACACTGCCAAGTCTCAGCCAGGATGGAGCCTGTGATGGATTCCCTACTAGGGCTGGGTAACAACGGAAAAATTTGTTTCTAAACTCGTTTCATTTTTAGGGGGTCCATTGTGTTTCGTTTTTTAAAAGAATTCTGAATTTTTCTTTAAAAAATTTAGTTATTTACGAAATTTCGTAAATTTCGAATTGATTCGTTAATGGCGGATGCGATTGCACAATACGCTAAAAAAACCTCCAAATGGGACAGGGGGAACTTCTGAAGCTTCCCTCTCCCTCTGTTGTTGACTGTTGGTGTGATAATTTATTTTTTTAATCACTGATAAAACAAACAACAACTATAAAACTTGCACCAGACATACGGAAATAATAACGAAACGATTTCAAAACGATTTCGAAACGATTTCAAAACAATTACGAAACAATTACGAAATAAATTGAAAAATTTGTTTCGATTTTTAGTTGCTCCTGCATGGCTCAATATCGGATCGTAAGCTAATTTAAATATGAATCAATAACGAATTACGAAATTAACGAACGAAACCGCCCAGCCCTATTACCTACCTTTTTAGGCCAGGGAAAGCTAAGAAAATAGGGCCAGGAAGTTTGGCAGCCATTTTAATGAGATGGTGCAGGGAGGCAGCCGTCTTAGAGTACCCATTTCCTAGAGGGAGCGGAGCTTAGGAGCAGCCTGGAGGGAAATGTGGAGAGCTTTGTAATTGCCTGGGAGAGAGTGGCGGAGATTAGCTTGAGGGCAGAAGAAAAAAGCCTTGAAGTAGGGGCATTTTAAAATCTGACAGCTCAATTAGAGTCTGGTATTTGAAGAGTGCAGAGGGTTTGTGTGTTAGGAGAAGAGAAGTCAGAGAAGCCAGGAGTTGGTAAGTTAGTATAGATAGATAGCTATTAGGTAGCGTTGTTTTAAATAATCTCAGTGTTATTTTATCTCAGAGTTCAAAGTCCTGAATGTGAATCCAGCACAACAAAACTTATTTAAAACCTCTTGCTAAACCAGAAGCTTAATATTCCTTTAAGTGTGGTGGTTGCAAGTGATCACAGAACTTTACCTCAGAAAATAGTGGGTTGGTGGCAAAGTCTCAGCAGCCTCAAAACACATAATTGTATTTATTTAATAACCTTTTTCATTTGGTGGCATATAGATGAGATTACCAAAGGAAAGGTTCCCTTCTGCCAGAAGATCATTAGAGTCAGCCTCTAATTAATCAGCCCTAATTAATTAACGATCCTCCACATTTTTTGGTGAGGCAGAGGTGAGATCTCCAAAGGGTGATCCTCTCTGCGCGGTAGAGATTCCCTCCTCGTAACCTCCCATATCTATTACATTTTTGGTGGTTCAGCGATAGGATTGTTAGAATAAATCCCCATTCTCTTTACATTATTGGTGACATATTGGTGGGATCTTTACAGAACCCAACAGAGCCCATCACATGATGCAGGGCTACTTCCGGTGGGGCTTCTGATTCCATGCACATTGCACCTTCGCATCATGTTAAGTGGCAAAGCTGAGAATATAGGTGACTAAGCTGAGAACAGCATGGGATCAAGCAGGGGATAGACAGGAAACACCATATGATGGTAAGGGGGCAATGCGGGATGCTGTCTGTTTCCTCCGCTGCCCCATGGATTTGCCCCACTGCTTGATGGATTCCCCTGTGGTCCCCTGTCTTAAAGATCTCCATGTGATGAGATCAACACCCAACTACCCAGTTCCAGCTATAAGCCATGCCTAAAGGGAACAAAAACTGTTTCTTTCCCATAACCCAGCCTGAAGTCAGATTGAAATGTGTCTAGAAGACCTATTTCATCCAGGAATCTCTGGGGTTGGGAGGTTATCATACATGCGGAAGTTTTTCCCATGAAAGGAACATGGGAAATTGCCCAGTAAGTCTCTAATATTTAATACCCTCATCATTGCTTTTTTTCAGAGAGGATGGAAAGATGGCTTGTTTCCATGAAGAATGCACTACTCTTCTAAATCTATTCAGCCCATCCCCTTCTGGATGCTTTAAAGAAGTACTCAGATCCAGCATGCATGCAGTGATCTTCACCTCTACAAAGATTGTATTCAAACTTGCATGCTGTAAAAACTGAAGGATTTTCAATGACATAGGAAGAACAAAAGATAAGGTTACATCTGCTGAACTTATATCAACTACAGGATTTTGTCAGCAAAGTTCTTTACAGCAGGAAGTTGGCTGAATGCAAAAGTCACTTAACCACACAAGATAGTTGCAGTGGATGACACTGTGATGATACAATGGTAGCAGAGAAATATGTATTTTTTTGCTGCCAATTTCACCATGATATATGGTTTCCAATGTGTTCTACCCCCTGTTTGGTTGGATCATTTCTCAGTTTTCCACAACTGATTTTGTGGTACCAGTTCTATTTATTTCAGCACAGTGAACACAAAAGGGAGAGATTAACCCATACATGGAAGTGGAAGAAGACAACAGAATAGGAAGGACCAGAGATCTCTTCCAGAAAATTTGAAACATTGGAGGCAAATTTCAGGCAAAAATTGGCATGGCAGGGACCTAACAGAGGCTGAAGAGATCAAGTGAAGGTGGCGAGACTATACAGAAGATCTTTTTAGGAAGGATAATAATATCAAGGATAGTTTTGATGGTATGGTGAACGAATTAGAACGAGACATCCGAGGAGTGAAGTTGAATGGGCTTTAAGAAGCATTGCTAACAACAAGGCACCAGGAGAGATGGGATCCCAGCTGAACTGTTTAAAATCTTGAAAGATTATGCTGTCAAGGTTATGCATGCCATATGCCAGCAAATATGGAAAACACAAGAATGGCCATCAGACTGGAAAAAATCAACGTATATCCCCAAATATATACCAAAAAAGGGAAATACTAAAGACTGCTCAAACTTTCGTAGAGTGGCCCTTATTTCTCATGCCAGTAAGGTAATGCTCAAGAATCTGCAAGGAAGATTCCAGCAATACATGGAGAGAGAGTTGCCAGATGTACAAGCTGGGTTTAGAAAAGGCAGAGGAACGAGAGACCAAATTGCCAATATCCACTGGATAATGGAGAAAGGCAGGGAGTTCCAGAAAAAATACATCTATCTCTGTTTCATTGACTATTCTAAAACCTTTGACTATGTGGATCATAACAAATTGTGGCAAGTTCTTGGTGGTATGGGCATACCAAATCACCTTGTCTCTCTCCTGAGGAATCTCTATAAGGACCAAGTAGCAACAGTCAGAACTGACCACGGAACAACAGACTGGTTCAAGACTGGGAAAAGCATATGGCAGGGTTGTATACTCTCACCTAACCTATTCAATTTGTATGCAGAACACATCATGAGATGTGCAGGACTTGACGAATGCAAGGCTGGGGTAAAAATTGCTGGAAGAAACATTTACAACCTTAGATATGCAGATGACACCACTTTGATTGCCGAAAGTGAAGAGGAGCTGAGGAGCCTTCTAATCAAGGTGAAAGAAGAAAGCGCAAAAGCTAGGTTGCAGTTAAACATAAAAAAAAAACAAGATTATGGCAATAAGAATGATTGACAACTGGGAAATAGAGGGAGAAAACATGGAGGCAGTGACAGACTTTGTATTTCTAGGTGCAAGGATTACTGCAGACACAGACTACAGCCAGGAAATCAGGAGACGCTTACTTCTTGGGAGGAGAGCAATGTCCAATCTCGATAAAATAGTGAAGAGTAGAGACATCACACTGGCAACAAAGATCCACATAGTTAAAGCAATGGTATTCCCCATAGTCACCTACGGATGTGAGAGCTGGACCATAAGGAAGGCTGAGCGAAGAAAGATAGATTCTTTTGAACTGTGGTGTTGGAGGAAAGTTCTGAGAGTGCCCTGGACCACCAGAAGATCCAACCTGTACATACTTCAGGAAATAAAGCCCGATTGCTCATTGGAGGGAAGGATAGTAGAGGCAAAGATGAAGTACTTTGCCCAGGTCATGATGAGACAGGAAAGCTTAGACAAGACAATTATGCTGGGGGAAAAGGAAGGAAAAAGGAAGAGGGGCCGACCAAGGGCAAAATGGATGGATGACCCTGAAGGAGCTGGGGGAGGTAACGGCCGACAGGGAGCTCTGGCGTGGGCTGGTCCATGAGTTCATGAAGAGTTGGAAATGACTGAATGAATGAACAACAACCCATGCAACTTAATCCGGGAAATACAAGGATGGTTGGCATGCCATGCCAAAGAAACAGCCCATGTCTTACTTTTGCACAGAACATATTCCTAATTCTGAACAATCTTCCAGAACTCCAATTTTGAATGTCTTTATATGTGAAAAGAAAAGTAGTAAAATTATTGGTTCTTGCCTTTGAGAATGAAATTTTCAAGACATTTAAATCCCTAGGCATGTCATTGACAATATAAAAAGCAAACACCCGCCACACAGTCATTGCTTGTTGTGGATCTGTCTGCAATTTGGAATAAAATGTAGCCCTTGTCTAACCCATTTACCTGTGCTTTGCCTCCATTCTCTGGCTTCCAAAGACAGTTTAATTTGAATACATTTTCCTCCTTGTTAACTATATTTTAAAAGATCTAGTTTCCATTTTATAGCAGCTGGAGTTATATAAACTCACTGCTTTTGGTGACCTCTTTGCCTCTCCTTTTCTATTTATAACCCATTTTCTTGAGCTACACTCTTGGTAGAGCTGTCAATGTAACTGAGGGAATGAGGAGAATCTCATATTAACTGTTCAGCAAGGAGGAGCAGACAACAGCTGATCCTTAAGCACTTGCTGCAAATGATCTGTGATGGCTGCCTGGAGCACAACATAGTAGTTACTTTAAAAATGTGCTGGGTGGAGAAGACGTATACATTTTAGAACAACTTATTAATATGTAAGCCACAGAGTTATCTTCCTTTGTCAACACTATGTGAGTTCTTCATAATGTTTAATTTTACTTTCTACACCAAAATACCCCACCTTAATGTAGCCTATAGACATCAAAATAGGAATAGTCTCTATTTTGTTATGATGCACAAAAGGAAGAATGTAAAGGACTGATTAGCTACTAGCTACTACCTACACAACCACCCATCCGCCACACTGAAGAGTAATTTTTTACCAGATAATATAGCCCTAACATTCAAGGTGGTGCCCTTGTGCTATGCCCTTTCATAGCTGCATTTATACTACAGAACAGGAGGAAAATGGAAGGGAGGACAAATTCTCATTTTGCAGATCTCTGATCCACATAGTTAATGCAAAGGTTATAGTAGACCAAAACCCTGTCCTTCCATGTGACTTACGTTAGGGATAGAGAAAAGGGGTTTTCCGACACTTGAAAAACACAGTTGAGATAAATAGCACAGATGGAAGAATTTTGTAAAGCTTTCACCTTGTAGTCATACATCCCAAAATGTTTCATAAAGTTGTTTTGTATTTAAAGGCAGGTCTTATCTTATCTGAAATGCTTGAGACCAGGGTTTTTGAAGTATTGGATTTTACCTGTAGTTGCATATACATATTGAGCGAGGAATGGGGGAAGGGGAAGGGACTAGTCACATATTCATCACTCATTGTGTTTTTCATCAAGGTAGATATATGTTCTACCCCCATGCTATCTTAACTACTTGGAAGGCAAACTGACTGCACAGGGAACAGATCAAAAACGATATAGTTGAATAAAACAAGAGTTTATTAACTGACAAGAATTTTAGACTTTCTCTCCTCCTGAATCTTACTACAAAGTCTTTATGAGGAGAGGTAATGTCAATGAGAGATAGACACAATTCTGGTCAATGAGAGATAAACACCGTTCTTTATTTCTTCTTATTGTCTCTTTCTTTTATGATGTTCAACTGTCTCTAAGATGGTCTCAATATTTAACTCTGACTGGACTTGCATACGGCTCCGATAGGACTTGAATAGAGCTCTGATTGTACTTGAATATGGCTTTGACAGGACTTGAATACAGCTCCAGCTGGATGTGCTATTTTGCAGACTTTCCAGCCTTCCTCTCTCTTCACCTTCCAGTCATGAAAAAGCTTACTCTTCCACGAACCAGAAGTGCCTTGCCTGATGCTCCACCCCTGAGGGGATTCTTAAAGAGGCAGGGCGATGGAAGCTTCAATGCAAAGATGCTGTCTAGACGGACCCCTCCCACAGAAACTGTACATAAAATATGAATCCCTCTAACTAAAAAGTGCTTCGCTAGGGTTAAACAGTTAGGGTCTTCATGGGGCATGACAGTATGACTGAATTTATGGGGCATGACAGTATGACTGAGTTATGTAAGGATAGCTTCCCTCCATTTCAATGAGCTTGCATCTTTGAGTTGAATCCTAAATGCATTGCAGGTTTCTTTTTTGCTGGACTACTAAACACACATTATATTTCTTTAAGAAATGCAAGCAGATGTCCTAAAACTAGGTGTGTCTCCAACCACATACATTTCCTTATGTGACAAATGGGCAGATCTACACACACAGTAGTAATCTTGGGTGGCTTCCCAACTCCATGAATAGGCACATGAGTAGCTGCTATGCATATTAAAATGTATAGATAAGTTATATTTAAAATTTTAGAACGTGAACATACCTGAAGGTGTGAAAAGGAAGAAATTAAGGAAAATCATCTCAACAGCTAAGTCTCTTCCTAATATAGATACAACAATAACATTCTGGCAAAACAGTTCCTTAGTGAAAGTTATACCCTCAACAAATGTATAAAAATGTGTGTGAGATTCTGTCTTTGCATTGCTGAATAATATGCGTGGGCTTATTTGCAGCAAAAGGAATGTATAACTAATTCTTTGCCAGATGTGTCACACTTTGTGCTCTTTACTCAAGAGAGTGTCATAAAAGCATGACTTAGTAGCTTTTTTCATGTTGTTTTATTGGAATCTTAGGGAGACCAGACACACTGCATTGCAAATGAGCTGCAAACACACTTTCAGCTTAATTGATAGCTAACGACCTCAGTTTGGGAATGGATTTTGTAAGCTTTTTAATAGTTTCTTCAAAACCAAGGTGAGATGTAATTAGTACTTAGGAAAGTTACTTTTTCAATTATAACATCCACCCAGTCGTCATGATGACTGAGGATTCTGGGAGCTTCAATCCATAAAGGAACTTTTTTAGGCTCTGATATAATTTCATCATTGGTCCATTTAGGTCAGTGTTGTCTACGCAATGTGATCTATGAGCCTGATGGAAGCTAAAGGAAGTCTTTCCAATCCCAAATAACACACAGTCTTAATTCTTTACATCTTTTCCCACTGAACAATTGTTTTTTTTTAAATCCCATCAGCTACCAACCTTTTCCAGTTAGAGACTCCCAATGTATTGGGATTAAGCTTCTATTATCCCTAGTCTGTATGGTCAATGATAGTGCAAATTGCAGCCCATAACATTTAGAAGACATGCAATTGGTAAAGGGTGCTGTAATGCTACTGTAGCTCAACCCCTCACAGTAGTGGATCTCATTACTGCTTCCTATCTTCCAGTGACCCCAACATAGTATTTTTCTCTTCCTCGTGAAATGCACGTTGTTAGAATTTCCCCTTTTACCATGTTCAATTACTACTGAATGTATTGATGTTCAAATTTGGAAGTGTAATTTCTGTGAGTTGATGCCTCTGTATTTCAACACCTTGGTTCCTGTATTGGAGAAAATAGAAGCTTGTGGCTCTACTATCTGGTTGATAGTGAATTTGTACTGGGTTTTATTTAGGGATGGAAAAATATTTCTCACTGATGCCAGCCCACCTTCCCTGCCTCTTCTTATAAAATGTGCCTTCCCAGAAGACCAAGCTTTATGCAAACCTCATGATTATCTTAACACCCTAGAGGCATTTGATCAAAATTATTGCATCTCTCAGTTTTATGTCATAAAAGGTACTTTTCTCTTTCATGCATAAACTTATTTATATGGTTATGAAAGTGACCCTTTCCTTTTAACAGAACTGAGAAATACTTATTATCCTATAAGCTGCCAACCATTATGGCCAATGACTATGGCAATTCTAGAACTTGTGGTCTAAAAAAGGAGTGATGTTTCCAAGGGCCCTTTCAGACAGGCCCTATATCACAGGATCTGATCCCAAGTTTTCTGTTTATCCCAGATTATTTGGCAGTGCAGACTCATATAATTCAGTTTAAAGCAGAAATCCTGGGATCAGATCATGGGATCAGATCAAGTTCTACATTTCAACATCATCCTCCCTGAACATAACTATTTCTGAATTTAGAACAGGGCAAACTACAAGATGTGTTCATTATTAGATCCATAAAACATTATTTATTTAGTATATTTATTTAGTATACTATTAGCATTCAATTCACCCTACTCCGATGTTTTCACAAATCATACCAAAGTTTTCTTGTCATGCATAAATTATAGTTTCTTTAAAAGACTTCAAAATCAGTAGATGGAAGAAATACCACATCATCATATGATGCTAAATGATACATACTGAATGAGAAGAAAAGCAACCTGAACTCTAACAGAAGTTTCCTAGGTCATTGAGTGTTATGAATTAATGGCACTTCCTTCTTTGTCTCATGCAGAATAGCTAAGTGGTGAGAGTACCATATGTTAACAAGGAAGAAAAGAAAAAGGACAGGTTTCCAATCCTTTTAGTGGTTGTATAGTAGAAGGAATTTCAGGTGTTGTTTGCCATGCAAGTGGCACCTGCTAAAAAATTATTTTTCTCACCAACAAAAAGTGAGAAAAACTGTCTCTGATAGCACCTGGGAACCTAAGTAGTGGGAGTATTTTTTTTCATCAGACTTCTTATTTGGATACATAAAAAAGGGAGAGGAGTAGCAACAAAGGTGTATCTTGCTTCTAGAACAAGCATGGACAAACATCAGCCCTCCAGGTGTTTTGGACTTCAACTCCCACAATTAGGAATTGTGGGAGTGAAGTCCAAAACACCCGGAGAGCTGAAGTTTGCCCATGCCTGTTTTAGAAGCTATTCAAGATTTTCTGTTCACCTTTCAATCATTCTGAGGCCACTTTCCACCCTTACTACACTATAGGATTTATTTTTTCCCCATGTTTTTGTCTCTGAAGTAGCTGAATCAGCCTTTGGTAAAAGTTCCTTGGTACATAACACATTAAATTGCGTGGGAAATTACTAGTTTGGCATGATCCGTCAGTGGAACCAGATGGATACTTTAGCTATACAGAAAAAAGAGATTATTTTTATTTTATACAAGAGAAAGACCTGAACCTTGAATTATGGGAAAGAGGATAAAAGCACCAAAGGCATCTTAGAGGCACATGTAAAGGAAATCTTTTGTTGTTAGCTTTTGTCACCAGTGCTCTTTAAGCTCTATTTAGATTTAAAAGACTGCCTATAGGAACTATGTTTTTGTAAACCAAGACAGGTGAGGAGATTATTAACCCAGTGTCTGCTGTCCCTTCATTTTCTTTAATAAAAGAAATAAGGTACTTCTTGTGTCTGACTGCTTGCAGTTCAGCACTGTGACACTTTTAAGAGAAGGAAACATTAGTCATTGAAAAAAGAAGTATAGGAGAGGGTAACAAATGACCGATGGACCAATTTTCCTCCATGTTGGTGTGTGTTTTCAAAAGAAAAACACATTAGTGGTGGAAGGAAACCTCAAGAGAGACTAATGATGGAGACATGAGGTCATCTACCTTTTAGTCTAAAAAACAGGGGGGAAAAAAGAGATGTTTGTCATTTAGAAAGCCCCAGAAAAGAACAATTTTGACCAATAGGACCATTATTTCCTTGTGGGGTATATGACTGAGAGAAAAAGGACCAGTCAATGAGAAAAAAAAATCAGCAGGAATTGGGCAAGCTGACATTCCTTTATTAATGAAGTCTTAGCCGCCAACAGCAAATAGAACGGGTCATCTGTTCCAACCTTTCCAGTTCACCTTATGTTTGGCAGTGCTATTTTCTCCTCAAATCTCAGCCACCTTCAGGGATGTTAGACCCAAATGGTTTAGTCAGATGCAGTGAGAGATTTAGAGTTAGAGAAACAGCTACCATTTAATTGGAGAGGAGGCACAAATAAAAAAACTAAATTAGGCAAAGGTTTTCATAGTAAAAAAATATGAGACAGTTCCAGTTGGGTCACACAACCATCTTCATTCCCTCATTAGAAATTGCCTTATTGGCACTGACAAATATACTTATAAGTGCTCCTTGAAACTGTGTCAAAGGGTGGGATTTAATAAGCCAACCAGATAAATAAATGAAACTGGATGGAGACCAGTATTTGACTCCAAATAGATTTGAAAAGCCAATAAAATGGAAAGAAAAAAAAGTGAAAAGGAAATAAACTCTGATGAAGCAGCTTGGAACAAAGCAATAGTGTTCTCAACCTGGGGTGGGGGTGGGGGTGGGGGTGGGGTGCAATGTTGTTACAAAGGTCTGCAAAGGACTGTACAAACATTATGATTTTTGCTATTAAATTTGAATGAATATCCCAAATTGATCAGTTTGAGAGCAGAGTTATTATTGTATTACTGATATTATTACTATTAACTTGTCTGTGATTTGAGAGCTTTAGAGGCTTATTCTTTCTACCACTCTCACAGGTACTTATCACATTGAGAATTTTCCCCATTGTGGGACACCAGTTTCTTTTCAAATATGGAGAGGTACTGAGCTCATCACATGAATTAAACTACTTCTGGTCATCATGCATAGCCCTCCTTGGTTGAAAAGAGGCAGAAGTGTCCTGAAAAGAGAGAACTCCAGCGATTGACCTCATAACATTGAAAAATTTTCCCCTTGCAGGACACTTCAGTGTATTTTCAAGCATGGTGAGGCATGGAGCTTATCACATGTTCCAGGTTTGAAAAGAGACAGAAATGTTCTGAAAGGAGAGAACTTTGAATATAGAACAGCAATCATGTTCAGAGCTCCTACCTCTTATCATGCTTTACTCCCATGGTTCCAACTGAAAAACAGGTGGGATGGGAACCATCTAAATTTTCCATCCTGTTTCATTGCCCAACCATCAGCAGTCTCTTATCACAGGATGTCTACGCCCTACACCACTGGAGAAATTATACTGTTTAGCTATTATTGCATCATCTGACATCCTCTTGGAAGTAGCAGCAAATAATGAAAGGACCAAGGCAGTGACATCTCCACCCCATCCCCTGTTCGGATATCAGCCAGCACGCTAATGCCTTAAATCAAAAACATAGTTTTCTCAAATCTACAGAGATACTTGCAGGAACACCTCAGCAAGTGAGGTTCTGGCTAAAACACAGAACTTCAAGCCATGGCTGATACCAAATGAGAGGTTTCCCCCTTGGCATACAGACGACTGGGCAACTTGGAAGGCACTAAACAGACTGTGCTCTGGCACCAGAATCAATCTTAAGAAATGGGGCCACAAAGTGTGAATCAACCTTAAGAAATGGGGCCACAGCATGCGAGCGTGAAGAAGAGCAAACCACAAACCAATGCAGTCTGACCCCTGCCACATGCACAATGGAGGACCTTCTTATAGCAACACGAGGCAATCCAAGTGGTCAAGAGACATTTAGTATAATGCCAAGTTTTTAAAACTTTGTGTTTTCTAAATATGTTACAACTCTCCCTTTGATTCACTTCTGATACAATAAGTAAGAAGTCTCTTGCATCATATAGGGTTTGGTGCAGAACAATTTTACCCCATGGGAAGAAGTGGTTTAAAACTGGTGTCAGTCTCCTTTGATGTAAGAGGTTTGGGCAGGGCAAGGATATTGTTGTTCCTCTTGATTAAAACAAAAAGTAATACTGATTGTGTGATGAATGTAATATCAATGTATTGCCAGCTCTTAGGTTTCCATGTGTGAGTGTGATGGGGAAGAAGAACTTGAAATGGGACTGCTGAGGATATAAGAGGGACCATTCTCTATGCTAAAAGGGAGGTCACCTGTGCTTTCCCATCTCAATGTGATGAGGTAGTGGTGGAAACAAAAAAGATGCCTTCTCAGTGGCTGCTCCCAAGCTCTGGAACCTCGTTGTCAGAAAGGCTAGATTTACATCTTCCCATCTTTTTAAAAGCAGTTATAACATTGTTATTCTGGCAGACCTTTGATAATTGTCTTTGCCTTATATAATGTGCTGAACTTATATGTGTTGTTGTAATTGCTTGCAATCACTTTCATTTTAACTTGGTTTAATTTTGTGGTGGCTTAATTGTTGTTTAACTATTGTACACTGTGATTTCTTAATAATGTTTGTTTAAATTGTAAGCTGCTGTGCCTTGTGTACCAAACTGGAAAAAAGATCCTCACATGCACACACTAGTTCCCCTTCAAGTTCTGTCCATGCACCCAAGCGAGTAAGTGCACAAGGGAATGTACATGCACACTCTTCTTCCTTACACTCATTTGTGTGAATGAGTTCACAAGGGGATGCATGTGTGCCTCATCTCATCCCTTGTGGGAGAGGCAAGATGCAAAGTTGCAATTCTGAGGCTCAGAATCCTTCAGAATACGAAACACAGAGCATAATTCTATCAATGTCTACTTCAGTGGTTCTCAACCTGTGGGTCCCCAAATGTTTTGACCTTCAACTCCCAGAAATCCTAACAGCTGGTAAACTGGCTGGGATTTCTGGGAATTGTAAGCCTAAACATCTGGGGACCCACAGGTTGAGAATTACTGGTCTAGATGCTCTGATATATTTCACCCAGTATCAAAAACAGTGTGACTCTGGATGCCAATTGCTGGAGAAAACAAGAAAACATTACTAAATTCACATCCTACTTGTGGGTTTTCTAGAGTCATATATTTGGAAAGAGAATGATGGACTAAGTGGTCTTTGTTCTCATCCAACACAGCTTTTCTTATATTGTTAGGATAGTTCATACAAAAAAGGACATGTTTGATTGAGAGGGAAAAGTTTATTTCATTCAGTCTCTTCCTACACTGTTGCAGGCTCCCATTGCTGATTGTATGGAGATGGGCTTAGAGACAGAATGTCTCCCCTCCATTCCTACCATGACCATCTGCTGTTGATCATAATATTAGCAAGCAAGGTCATTCATGCACTGGCTAACAGCAATTTGCCATCGGGTAAATATCCGTGATTTGTCAGTCAAAACTGAGCAGGGCCATAGCTTCATTTGCTGGTCTGGCAGCTTTGTGATGTGCTTAACTGATGCCATTCTCACACATATCAGGGAATCAATCTGGATTAGTTGACAAATGAGCTAGAATTGCTGGTCTTAAAGCACTGACATATTACTGTTTGAAAAGAATCAAATGACAGTGAGCCTCTGGTATCGCCCAAGATTTACAACATGTGGGATTCTGTTTGGTGTCTTTTGGTTCTTTGTAGCATCCTTTGGCTTACCTTAATTGGTAGGATTTGAAAATGCATGGTGACCTTTTCCAACCATCTCTTCTTCATCACAATCAGCCTGTTTATATCCTCAGAGGATGGATCTCGTACATCTCACCAACTGGATGGCCCGCAGGAGCAGCATTGACATGCGCTGTAATTAAGCAAATGCAGAAATGCAAGCATCTGCTTTACTGGTGCTAAGCAGCCGACTCAACAAAAGCTATGCATGCTCCACATGAATAGCAATGACATAGCTCTGCTAAGGGAGAGCTTTGTTTCTCACTTTAATTCCTCCATGAAGGCTCTAAGTAGTGTCTTTATGAATAAAGTATGATACTCTTTTGGCTTGTGAATTGCTGTGTACGACTCAGCTTTCAAGGGAGAGAAAATAACTTTTCTCCTTTTGGAATAATATTCATACCTTTTCATATGTCTCATTTGCAGAGCAATGCTTTTCATGCAATTGAGAAATGAGCAGAGAGGGAATACTATCACCAGCCTTCTTCTGACCTATTCATTAAAATGAAAATTATGAACTTTATTACATAAAGCTGTTAATTCACATACAGGGTTGAGCACTTTCAATATCACACTTCTCTTCAATTGGACAATAACTGATTTGACAATTTGTAACTAGAGTCTTTCTGCATACTCTAGATACCCTGCTTTCCTACATAATTTACATTAGAGTAAATTAATAATTTGATCTTTGGGGAAAAAAACCCCAAAAAGATAAATATAGCTTTGGTGGGGAAGGGGGAAGAGGAGGAGAATCCCACTCCCTAATGTCACTTTAATGCAGGCATATAAGCAGAGAAGCAGAATGACCCATCACAACAAAGTAGATGTCAGAAAGATTACAGGAATGGGAACTATATAGTGAGGGAGGAGGCAGATTGACAAGTGGATATGCATGGCATTATGCAATAAGAACAATAACCCCAGATCTAGATCAAGTGAAGTAATGTTGCTCCTCTATTCTGCTTTGGTCAGACGTCACCTGGAATACTGTGACCAATTCTGGGCACTACAATTTAGAAGAGATATTGACAAGTTGGAAGGTGACTAAAATTATCAAAGTTCTGGAGTCCATGCTCTATGAAGAGTGACTTAGAAGTTGGGTGTGTTTAGCCTGCAGAAGGGAAGGTTGAGAGGAGACATAAAAACAATTTATAATATTTGTAAGGCTGTCATAAGGAAGAGGGAGCAGGCTTGTTTTCTGCTGGCCTGGATACTAGGACTTGAAGTAATGGGTTCAAATTACAGGAAAAGAGGTTCCACCTGAACATTAGGAATAACTTCTTGACTGTAAGAGCTATACGGCTCCGGCCCAGCGTACCTGTCCGAACATATCTCCTTCTATGTCCCATCTCGGAGTTTAAGATCTTCTGGGGGAGACCCTGCTCTCGGCCCTACCTTTATCACAAGTGAGACTGGTGGGGATGAGGAACGGGGCCTTCTCAGTGGTGGCCCCTCACCTGTGGAATTCACTCCCCGGGGAAATTAGGTCATCGACATCCCTCCTTTCCTTCAGAAGGAAGTTGAAAACATGGATATGGGGCCAGGCCTTTGGGTAATCTGGCAGACTGACAAGGTAATGACGACCAGAGATTGGAAAGGACTATGATAATACTGAATGGACTTACTGATTTTAGAACTCTGTGAACGTTAGCCACTAGATTGGCTTTTCTTTTAGTTGTTATTGTATTAATTGATTGCTTTTCACTATTTGTGATTACTGTTGCTATGTATTTTACTTGTTGAATTGTTGGCATCGAATTGTGCCGGTTGTAAGCCGCCCTTAGTCTCCCCTAGGGGGTTGAGAAGGGCGGGGTAGAAATACTCAAAATAAATAAATAAATAAATAAGAGCTGTTCAAATGTGGAACTCACTGCCTCAGGGCCTTTCCACATAAGCATATAACCCAGAATATCTAGGCAGATAATACACAATATCTGCTTTGAACTGGGTTATCTGAGTCCACATTGCTATATAATCTTGTTCAATGTGGATTTTATATAGCTGTATGGAAAAGGTCTCAGAATGTGACGGAAGCTCCTTCTTTGGAGGCTTTTAAGCAGAGGCTCTATGGCTGTCTGTCAGGGGAACTTTGTGCTTTTTCTGCATGGCAGGGTTGGACTAGATGACCCATGTAGTCTCTTCCAACTCTATGATTCAGCTGCAGTGCTGGTCTGTTTGCCTAATGATATTGAGCCTTAAAGGTTAGTGTAGGTTAAGCCATTTGCTTTGGAAGTATGGTTCCAAATAGTAAGAGACAAGCTATTCTCTCCTCATCTCTCCTTTACTCCCTATAAATGTTTGTCCTACAAAGGCTCCAACATGGCTTAGTGAATATGAACCAAATTTGGTGCACATACTCTTCATTATTCAAGTTAAATTGCTGGAATGGTTTCAACCAGGCCCGTAGCCAGGATTTCATTTCGGGGGGGGGGGTGAATTTTTTTCGGGGGGGGTTTCGGGGGGGGATGAGCTTGGGGGGGGGCTGAGTCTGAGTGAAAGAGGGTCTACCCTAGCAAACCTTTTGTATCATTACCCCAATACCCCCATGCATATGGGATATATTGAGTATGGTGATCAGATCATGATATGAATAAACATAACAGTTTAAGTAATGCACCAGTAAGGCCTTTTCGCGAACCACCATGAGAATTTCGGGGGGGGGGGGGAGCTGAAGCCCCCCGAGCCCCCCCCCCCCCGGCTACTTCTTTTGAGGCCAGGGCCTTGAAAATGGAAAAATGTATGTTTTTATACAGTCCTCAAATACAACCATAAGAGGATACTACATAAATAGAAAAGCTACCTGAGAGAAGAGATGAAAATTCAAAACAGGGAGATACTCCCAAGAGTGCCTCTTATAGAGCCACAACATTGCCATTGAGATATTATTATTATTTAATAATGATGATGATGATGATGATGATGATGATGATGATGTTCTAAGGGAGGCCCTCTCAGAAATCTGGGAAAAGATAAATGTGAATTGGAGAAGGGAGAAAGGAATCTTCAAGTTGACAAAACTTAATTCAGTTCTTCACAGAATCCTTTATTCAGAGCAGTGTACCCTAAGTTTATCTGTGCTGAGAAGCTGAGTTCTTAAACTTGCCCAGATATGCATTTTGTAATGGGACCATTCATAACATTGTCAAACTAACAATGAGCATTTCGAATAGATAGCCCCTTTTTAAAGAAAAGAAAATGCAGAACCATGCAATGCCAGGTACATAAGCTAGTCCCCTATAAAAATCACAGCAATTCAGGGTAAGAACAGATTCTGAGTTGTTTTTTGAAACATGAATGCAAGTTAAACTTCAGAATTACAAGCAACTTTCAACTTTGAAATGAAGGTTGAGTACAAGTGCATGTTTTGTGTTTCTGTTGAGTGGTACTACAATACACTCAATGTAGAGATGAACAAAATGTGAGCTCATTGAGATGCTTCAATGTACCAACTTCAAGGTTGTCCTGACCTGGGTACATATCAGATTGCAAGGATTTCTCCCCCTCAATCTTTTTGTATAGATTTTGTTTTTTAAAAAGAAAAAATATGCATTATTTAATGTGCCTTTAAAAAATACCTGCATCTCCAACCCCACTGAAAAAAATGAAGTTTTCAAATATTTTAAATGCTTAAACATTTTTTTCTGTGCATTTTTCAAATGTACTTGTTTATTTAATGTATATGAGTGCATGTTACTTGCAGCACAAATCAAGCTCGCAAGAGTTTGAATTTTCTTAAAAGCTAACTCCTATATCAGGGTTGATCTCTCTCTCTCTCTCTCTCTCTCTCTCTCTCTCTCTCTCTCTCTGTGTAATGCTTAACTGTGTTGTATTGTGCAACTCTTGTTTTGAATGGCAATATTTCACCAAATTTGCATGTGCAGCCACGTACAATTGCACTTCTGTGTTCTTGAACTGAATACAAGTGTTCTACATAAAACAGAAATACCAAACATTTTCCTCAGTGAACTTAGAGGATTACAACATATGTATCTTTGATTTGTCTTTCTCCCCTGTTGTTTATATTTGTTTATATTTGAAACACTCCTGGCATCTTTCCTGGTCATTTTCAAATGTGCTAATGTAAACATACGTCACTGGCATTTGACAAAATATGTCTTCTTTAGGAATCTCTTAGGTCCTCCAGATGATACTTTGGTATTCTTCTGCCAGAGTTGAGGACCTAGAAAATGTCTAGAGAACATATCTCTCTGGACATTTTCTTGGACTGCCAACATGACTCTTATGGTAACTTCCGGAATATTTTTTTTTTCATTTCAATAGAATTCACAAATACCATTTTTTTCTGTTTCCATGATAAATTCAGGACGTTATTCTCTGTATAGATACTGGATTGTACTGTATTTGCAATGCTTTCAAGCTTAAGTTAGATCTTAAGTTTGCAAGCATACAGATTTTGCAAACTGGATTCAGGTCTGTGTTTGATTCATAAGGGTATGGATGGATATACATCTATCAAGCCCTGAGATTACCTACAGAGGCCTTCTTGTTTCTTGTAATTTGCCACATGGGAACATAGGAGAAGGTCTTTTCTACTGGGGTGTTCTGGTCAGAGAATATTCTCCTTTTGGAAGTCTGATTCTAGCACCACGTTAAAATAGCACTTTTAATAAAAGCTTATCTTCCATATTAGTATATACATCTCTTGTATATTATTATATGTTTTAGTGTGTGTAAATCATTCCTTGTTGTTGTCATAAAGCCCAGTCTCTGAACAGGAGGTTAGCAAATGGTCCAAGTTTAGGCCAGAGAATCCAGTCCAGGAGGGCAGTCTGCAATTCCCTGGCCCAAATCCTAGGTAAAAGACCACAGGATATAAGACTAAAAGCCATAGTGTGGTTGTGGAGGGATTATCAATCCTCTGACCACTCCACCCGTCTTCAAATTTCATCAGAAGACAGCACTTGGCTTGGTGAGCTAATGGCTAAACAACCTGGCCTAAAGAAATGGGGCATCACTATTAGGAGGGTAGTTGTAGATCCTCACATTCGCCCCTTGTTCGATCCTGGGGCTTTGTCCCACCATACTCCACCTGGCCCCCGGGCGAACTCCACAACTAGCTCACCAGTTACGGCCCCCCCTCCTGGTTCGTATAATTTTGAGACTCCATCTGCCCCAGTCGCCTCCACTCAGCCAGTCACACATCTCCGCTCGAGAACACTCCCTTTATTTAGCCCACTTAGCTCCCTTGATACCTCTCTGTCCACCTCAACATCAGAGTCATCCATACCAAATGCCCAAGGGAGATTATTTCCCAGCCCAACTTCCTCCCCTGAGAGCTGACTAGATTCTGGTCGGGCGGGGGGGGGGGGAAGGTTCCGGAGAAGGGGGGTGCTATCCGAGTCGTGTGGGGAAGGAGATTTGCGGATCACAAACATACCAGGGAGAAGCGCAACAGAGTCTTTGCGACCCTGGAAAAGGTGGGTAGTGGTAGGCTCCTTGGCAGCCCCCTTGGTCTTAAGGTCCTGTTGATTAATGCCAGATCCGTTAATGGTAAGATCGCGGCCATCCAGGACTTGATCCTGGATGAGAGGGCGGATCTGGCATGCATTACCGAGACCTGGTTGGACGAGGTGGGAGGTGTAAACCTTTCCCAGCTGTGTCCTCCAGGTTTCGGAGTGCATCAGCAGGCCAGACAAGGGGGGCGGGGAGGAGGGGTCGCAGTGGTCTTTCGGCAATCCATCGCCGTGACCAGATGCGTTGTCCCGCAAGCTTCTGGGTTTGAGTGCGTCCACTTGAAGGTGGGGAGCCGTGACAGTGTGGGGTTCCTGTTGGTGTATCGCCCACCCCGAGATCCGGCAGCTTCCCTGTCTGAGTTAGCGGAGGTGGTCTCTAATTCGGCCTTGGTCTCCCAGCGCCTGGTGGTGCTGGGAGACTTTAACATCCACGCCGAGACCACTTTATCTGGCGCAGCTCAGGACTTTATGGCCACCATGACGGCCATAGGACTGTCACAGATAATATCCGGCCCCACGCATCAAGCTGGGCACACTCTCGACCTTGTCTTTGTGGCGGACGATGAATTGATCAGAGTGGAAGATCAAAACATCCTTCCAGTGTCATGGTCTGACCATCATCTGATCACATTTAGACTTACTGCGACCCTAAACCTCCGCAGGGGTGGAGGACAAATTAAGATGGTCCGCCCTAGGAGACTGATGGATCCGGACGGATTCCTGAGGAATCTTAGGGTTCTTCCTGCCTTGGAGCCTGGCGATTCTATCGACGCCTTGGTAACTCTCTATAACGGGGAGATGGCCAGGGCGTTAGATACGATCGCACCCGAACGCCCCATCTCGTTGCGTCGTGACAGGCCATCTCCTTGGTTCACCGAGGAGCTGGCTGTGATGAAGCACACGAGAAGGGGGCTAGAGCGCAAATGGAGGAAATCTCGAGATGTATCTGATCGAACACGGGCTAGAGCCTCTCTTAAGGCATACTCCGTGGCCATACGGGCGGCCAGGAAGTCATTCACGACCGCTCGTATAGCATCTGCAGCAAATAGATCATCGGAGCTGTTTCGGGTCGTGGGAGAACTCCTCCACCCACCTGCGGTGGAGGAGGTCCCTGACGACCCCGCAGCTCGGTGTCGCGATTTCGCACACCATTTTGCAGATAAAGTCGCCCAGATACGTCTCGAGCTCGACTCCAATTCCATCGCAGTACCAGGAGAGGTGACGGAGGCACCTGCTTGTCCAATTTTGTGGGATTCTTTTAGGCTTGTTCTTCCTGAAACCGTGGAGGAGATTATTGGGGCTGTGAGAGCGACCACCTCATCTCTAGACCCATGCCCATCTTGGCTCATTAAATCAGCCAGAGGGGGGTTGCTTGATTGGTTTGTACTGATTGTCAACGCATCGCTGGAGCAAGGAATTTTTCCATCCAATTTGAAGCAGGCCGTGGTCCGTCCACTTATCAAAAAAGCTTCCCTTGACTCCACGGTGCTGAATAACTACAGGCCGATCTCCAACCTCCCCTTTTTGGGTAAGGTGCTGGAGAGGGTGGTCGCCTCTCAGCTTCAGGGTTTCCTGGACGATACCAACTACCTAGATCAGTCACAGTCTGGTTTCAGGCCTGGTCATGGCACCGAGACAGCCTTGGTCGCCTTGGTGGATGACCTCCGCAGAGAGCTGGACAGGGGGAGTGTGACCCTGCTGGTTCTCTTGGACATCTCAGCGGCTTTCGATACCATCGATCATGGTATCCTTCTGGGTCGTCTCTCCGGGATGGGCCTTGGGGGCACGGTTCTGTCGTGGCTCCAGTCCTTCCTGGAGGGACGAACTCAGATGGTGAAGCTGGGAGACGCCTGCTCTGACCCCTGGCCTTTGACCTGTGGGGTCCCGCAAGGCTCTATTCTGTCGCCCATGCTTTTTAACATCTACATGAAACCGCTGGGAGAGGTCATCCGGAGTTTTGGAGTTGGGTGCCATCTCTACGCGGATGACACACAACTCTACTACTCTTTTCCACCTAACTCCAAGGAGGCTTCTCGGGTCCTAGACGAGTGCCTGGCCGCTGTGTCGATCTGGATGAGGAAGAACAAGCTGAAGATCAATCCCGATAAGACAGAGGTCCTCCTGGTCGATCGCAAACCAGATCGGGGTATAGGGTGGTCACCTGTGTTGGACGGGGTTACACTCCCCCTGAAGCCACAGGTCCGCAGTTTGGGTGTCCTCCTGGATTCTTCGCTTACACTTGAGGCCCAGGTGTCGGCGGTATCCGGGAGGGCCTTTGCACAACTGAGACTTGTGCGCCAGCTGCGACCGTACCTCGTGAAGGCTGATCTGGCCGGGGTGGTCCACGCCTTGGTCACCTCTAGAATGGATTACTGCAATGCGCTCTACGTGGGGCTGCCCTTGAAGACGGCTCGGAAACTACAATTGGTCCAGCGGGCAGCAGCCAGGATGCTAACTGGAGCTCATTATCAAGAGAGGTCAACCCTCTTGTTCAAGGAGCTCCACTGGCTGCCATTTATTTTCCGAGCCCAATTCAAGGTGCAGGTGCTCACCTACAAAGCCCTGAACGGTTTGGGACCACCCTACCTGCGTGACCGCATCACCATCTACGAACCCACACGCTCGCTCCGGTCATCT
This sequence comes from Anolis sagrei, assembly GCF_037176765.1. Taxonomy (NCBI): domain Eukaryota; kingdom Metazoa; phylum Chordata; class Lepidosauria; order Squamata; family Anolidae; genus Anolis; species Anolis sagrei. Next base: position 24,317,093 of record NC_090024.1, read on the forward strand.
GGGGAGGCCCTGCTCGTGATCCCACCCACGTCGCAAGCGCGCTTGGTGGGGACACGTGACAGGGCCTTCTCTGTGGCGGCCCCCCGACTTTGGAACGCCCTCCCAAAAGAGCTCAGACAAGCCCCCACTCTAGCCGTCTTCAGAAGGAACCTAAAAACTTGGCTGTTCCGTTGTGCCTTCCCAGACTAGGAATCCCCACCCAAGCCCTAGTAGCACCTTAGCATAACAAATTGTCACTGCACATCGCACTTTTAACCCTACGTGCCTCCTGCCATTCAGCACTTTTAACCCTTGTACCCCAGTGCGCCGGCCGAACCAGTTTTTAATAATGTCCTGATGTACTGTCTTTGTTGTTATTCTGCTTATTGCTTGATTTGCTTAGTATTGTGGTGTTATATTATTTTGCTTATTGTTTGATTTGCCTTGTTGTTGTGATGTTATACTTTCTACTGTATTGTGTTGAGGCTTCGGCCTGTGTAAGCCGCATCGAGTCCTCCGGGAGATGCTAGCGGGGTACAAATAAAGTTAATAATAATAATAATAATAAGAGGCAACAACATCAGGGAATAACACCAGAGAAATTGATAGTCCATTCCAAAGCCATTTCCAACAAAGTCTAGAGTCAAGGGTTAATCTACAAATCTAAATGCTAGAGTCCAAATAAATAGTCCACAGTCCAGAGATCACCAACAACTCAAGGTCACAGCTACAAATGCTGAATTTACTGCCACCAAAAAGGAGCTACTTTTGAGCACCTTTTATGTTAGCTTCTCAGGTGTTGCCTATTGATAGCTCATTTATCTGCTAACTTGGAGAACCGGCACAGTTGAGTCTTCACCCTTCACAGATCCAAAAGAGCCAAAACACATAACCTTTCCTCTGCCTGCTAAGATGAACTTGCTTGTATGTCTTCTGCATGTAGAGAAGTGGTAGATTTCTCCATAGGCTCTTCCTTCAAGCTTGGCTGAGGAAACTACTGAGATGTTGAGCACCACCTCTTCATCCTTGTTATCAGAACTATCCCATGACACCTGTTTAAATTGTTCTGAAATGATCTGCCCCGAGATCCTGCAATATAAATATTGCAATAAATAATGGGATAAATTTTGGTCTAAAAGGTACCACAGTGAATTTCCACAAGTGCTCCACTGGGCTAACTTTGTGTTAAGCAATGAATGTTAATTGGCCACATAGATAATTACATTCAGGGTGCAGTCTCTGCTATGTTTTCTTTAGGAGCTTGCAAGGTGAAGTCCCTTTGACCATAATTAAGAGGGATTGGCAATAAAGCAAGACAGTACAAGTTGGAATCAACCAAGATGAATGCAGAGTATTAGCCATGAATAACAAAAACAGGTACCAATGCATACAGACTTTTTAAAAAATCCCTAAACCATGTAATATTCATTATACCAGTAACCTAACAAATAACATCAGCCTTGTAGGATATCATTGCTACCATCTGTGGGTAAGAGATAAGAAATGAGAATTAGATTTGTGATTATCATGGATAAATGAGGCATTTTTTTGTTCCTATCAGTTGTTCATGTATTCAATTGTAATTTATTTCTTTGCTCTGTCAAATATCTGCATCAGTTTGTTATGCAATGATCCTTAAATGGCACACATAAACACATATATATTAACACAGATTGCCCAAACACACATATTTCATGCAGTTTCCCCCAATAGATGCATTTACATAACCTCCAGCTAACCAGATTTCACAATGGCAGACCCAATTAATCCTGTCATCCCACTTCTTCAGCTGCTTTAAAAGTGTCACAGGTTCTCTATCTTTTTCTTACTTTTCCCTATGTCCTTCGCTGACATCAATTGCTGCAAACTCAGCTAAAAGTGGAAAAGGGGAAGCTCTTGATTAGACTCTTGAGTTTCAGTGTTCTTGCAGAGTTCATTAGGAAAAAAAAGACTCAAGGCGCAATTACATTGTAGAATTAATGCATTTTGGCACCACTTTAATTGTGATGGCTCAATGCTATAGTAATGAGAGATGTAATTTTACAAGGTCTGTAGCCTTCTTGGCCAAAGAATGAAGATGCCTCACAAAAAAACTTTCAGAATTCCATAGCATTGAGCCATGGGAATTAAAGTAGTGCCAAACTGTATTAATTCTACTGTGTAGCTGCACCTGTAGCAAACTCGGCAAGTGAAAGAGAGAGAGGCGAAATCTTTCCTTCCCTATAGGGTCAGACTCATTAATCATTTCTGCCATTTTGGTCACACTTTGATGTTATTTGGTCACATGTGCCCTATTTTTCACCTTGGAAATTTTAGAAGTTAAGTTTTCCTAATATCTGCCTTTTGTAGTACTCTTTCTCTGTAACTTTTTTTCCAAGTACTGTTCCACTTAGCTGTTCCTTCCATTCACTTGGGCATTCTAGTGTACATGGTGAAAGTTTTAGATGATGTGGGTTCCCCCTTCTCTCCCTTAGACACTCAGTGGCTTGCTGATATACCTTCCATGGCTGGAATTCTGTTGGCATCTTATATATGTGAACATGTCGCAAAAGAGAAGGTTGGATATTTTGAACTGATGTATAACTATGCCTGGGATTCTTATTTGAAAATATTACCATGGGGAAATGGAAAAAAAAATCAAAGTTCTTCCTACTGCATGAACAGCTTTGAAAAATATGATTTTTTAAAAGAATGTCATCACAGTGAGGCATGATTTTCTCCCCTCTTCAAACTCATCACTTTTCTTCCCTCTTGACCCAGCCATCATCATACAACTATCAGAGTACAACCATACAGTCCTTGGCCGCTCACACTTTCCCTTTGGCCAGTACCTGGCGATGTAGGAAGGGGGAAGTGCAGTCGATCCATTTCCGGGTATGTTATGTTATGGAGTCTTACGAGGCAGGCATTTTCAGAACCTCCTGATTTTCCAAAAGTCCCAGAGAATGATGGGACTGAATAATCCTCAGCTATCCATTACCCTCTCGTGAGTATTACCTGACTTGTCATAGGGGCAGACAGGGGACACCTAAGGATAATACTTAGGGGAGGTACCAAACTCCTCTATTATCCAGAAGTTTTTAAGTGAGGGATTAATAAGTATTACAAAGTATATGTAGGGTGATAATAGTATTTTTAGCCAACAAGTCCTGAAATCTCACTCTTCTTGAATCTTTTTTTTGTTTATTAGTTATATAGCCAAATCAAGTTTGTCTGTTTTAACTATTTCACAAACTTTTATGCTCTATTCAAAGTCTTTAAAATTATAGTTTTCTTGACATCCATTTTTACAGGACCCCCTTGTTGCCATCTGAGGACTGAGTCTCAATCTCCTCTTGAGAGATCCTACAGCTATATTTCTAAACATTTTTTTTCTTGTAACACATTCAGGATTTGCCCCAAAGGTCTGGTCTGTCTGTTTCCCCACATCAAGTTCCTGCATTGTGAGCCCCTCCATGAAATTTTGGATTTATTTATTTTGTATCAAAAGCATTGCATAAATTAGTATAAAACTGATAAAAATAGAAGGAGTGCAGGCGTCTAAATATCTTTTGACCAAAAACAGGCAACAGCAATGGCATTGTCTGTAGCTTCCAACAATTCTTCCTCATCTGTATGGACAAGCATACAGATGTGGATTATTTTGGATTATTTGTTGAAATTTTTTTTGGATCATCTCTTTTCATCTTTGGCCCAAATCAGGAGTGCCTCCAAGTCTGACTTGAAATGACCCTTGCAGACCATCCAACCATTTTGTCTGTTATTTTCCTTCCAGAACTTCCATCTGAGAATTACTTACATTGAAGATGGAGCAAGCTTGTATTCTGCTTCTACAAAGACTTGGGCATGGAGCAATGAAGTGAAATTATGGTAAGATAAATTTCATCTATACATTATTGACAACTTAATGATGGTAAGAGTTTTCAACAGTAGAGTACGCTATCTTGGAGTGTGATGGAGTCTTCTTCTCTGGAAGCTTTTACACTAATTCTGGATGGTCATCTGTTAGAGGTTGGATTGGAATCCATCAAATCTATGATTTTATAAACTTTCCATTATTTCCATCATTAAATTATTTTTTTTACTATTTCAGATTAATTTTATGTGAGTGTTTCTATGAGATTTACCAATGCAACATAGGTTGGTATATCATTCAGTCATTGAAAAAACATCTCTGATCTGTAACAAAAGATTCAGGAAAAGCAATGACATTTTTTCCTCTTTCCCCTAAGTTCCAGCAAGAGAGAAAGCATTCTGATAGGGAAGCATTACATATCAAAAGGATTGACTCTACAATGAAAGGTGTCAAAAATTCTCTAGAAAAGTTATGTGGAAATGTCATTGGTATTGCTGACTTTATGCCATACTAGATGCAGGAAAACTATCTTTCACATGAAAAAGAGCTGATTTTTTTATATTTAAGGCAGTCCACAGTTGAAGACTTTTTCCCTGATTGACTGCCTAGATTATATAAGTTAATAACTTATTCATTGACTAATTAAGTTTTCATAAGTTCACATACTGTAGGCTGTTTGAAGACATGAAGACACACACACACTGGATAGATGGATAGATAAAGAAATAGATAGGCATGCGTTCTGGTGGAAGAAATCATAAAGTGAGTTGTACAGTTTTATTAAACTTCAGTCATGTAAACTGCAGATATCTTCAGCATTATAGCTCATCACGTAGTGGTTACATGTGTCTGCCATTCCAATTTTAGATGAATATTCACTGACTTAATTGTTGGTTGGTTTTTTTAAAGACTATCTTTCCCAGGTAGCACCAAGGTTAATAACCATTTACTGCTTAATGAAATCAGTGGTTATGAGTGATGTAAAAGCCCCATCTTCCTTGTTTTCTCTACTTAGAGCTTTGAATGGAAGAAGAAATAGAAATGCATTGTTCAGGCTCATTTTCCTCTGATGTTACAGATGTGAGGCACAAGCATTCTTTGGCAGTCTTAGGAAACTACCATGATTCCATAATTTTGAGTCATGGCAGATCATGTTATAACAAACTGCATTAATTCTACAGTCTAGATGCACCCAATTTTTATACCAGCAGATGTATGCAGATATAGTGCAGTGGTAGGTTTACATCACATTTCACCAAAAGCATCTTTGGCTAATAATACTTCATACGGAAGTTATAATAACTTTTGGCTGCAGAATGTGGAAAACATCCCAATGAAGTTCCATTTACACTACCACATAATGCTAAGGAGGGATTATGCTTTCATGCCAGTTGGCTAAGAGGGATTATGCCGTTATTGCCAGTTGGCTAAGAAGGACTATGCTTTAGTTGCCAGTTCAAATGTTTCCTCTATGCTGAAATTATTAGAAAACTTGGCCAGCAAAAGACTGTAAAAAAAATAACATTCTTTTGGTGAACAAACCCAATTCAGACTTCCCAGAATAGTACTAAGATCATTTGACAGTATCTTTCAGAATGCACACCTCTAATTTTGCCATTTTTCTTAGCCGAAAAGTTGCATTCAAAAATATATGTATGCATATATATGAAGGAAATCATCATACAATGTATATATTTCATATGTCATGATCAGAATCCTGCTAAAGTTATTCATTGGTGAAAGCTGAAGCTAGCTCAGTGCATGCCATTTTGGGGATGTTGCAGAGGATATATTCAACACCTCTTTGTCCCTGTCCCCCCCCCAATAGTCTGAGATCCTGGACTATATAACTAGAATCTTTATATGCACTATTTGTGATACACAGTACTTCATTTCAATAGTCCCTAAATATGCAAACTAGTTCTTAATGGTAGACACAATTAAGTTTACTTTGGGGTTCACATTCATCTATATAATCATACCACCTTGATTTCTGTAACCATATAGGGGCGGAAAGAACATTTGAAGTGTCATGAAATAAGAGAGTGCCATTCTCTACCAGGAGAAAGGTGGGATCAAGGAGGGAGGGAGGGTTGTTTCTCAAGTGTCAAGAAAGTCCAAAGAGGCAAATGAGGCAAATGCTGGCTAATACGCCAGGCCTGATGGGAAGCTGCTTTTTCACTTTCCTTCCCAAATCTTCAGAGAATTGTCTCTTCCTTGCTTCAGCACCCATAAGAGTTGAGTGTCTAGACTGGTAGTTGATGCTTCTGCCTTTGGGGCAGTGCAATGAGACAATAATTGAATGGTGTCCTGAGATGGTGGATATAACTGATTTTAATGTCTGTGTATATTTATGGTTTTATATCCTGGTATTGAATGTTTACCGTATATATGTTGTGCTTTGCCCTGAGTCCCCTGTGAGGTGAGAAGGGAGGAATAAATAAATAAATGAACAATTTTGATCTTCTTGACATTTCTCCTTATTTCTCCTCACTGTTTTGTTTTTGCCATGGCTCTAGTCATTATGTTATCGATCTCTCCAACTTCTCTACTGAGAAATCAGCTTCACTATTATGATTGCAGAACTGGAGAAGCAGTAGTTGGTGGGTGGGAAGAAAACCAAATATTTCAACTGCTTTTGCTGATTGTCTTACAGACACCACGGTCACATACACTCTCACTTTTTCCCATAGGGAGCCCCTGGTGGCACAGTGGATTAAACCCCTGTGCCGGCAGGACTGAAGACCGACAGGTCGCAGGTTCAAATCCAGGGAGAGGTGGATGAGCTCCCTCTATCGGCTCCAGCTCCTCATGCAGAGACATGAGATAAGCCGCCCACAAGGATGATAAAAACATCAAATCATCCAGGTGTCCCCTGGGCAACGTCCTTGCAGACAGCCAATTCTCTCACACCAGAAGCGACTTGCAGTTTCTCAAGTCACTCCTGACACGACAAAAAAAAAATTCCCACAGCTATGTGAGTAAGTCAGGAAATCTGTAATTGGAGCTTCAAAGCACTGAAGCTATCTGGTAGAATCTTTTGAAATATGGATTAAACTCTAGAGTGAATTTGTCCTCAGGCTCTGGAGGTCACAAAGCCTCATTGCATACATAGACAATTCCTGAGTTGCAAACACCTGACTTCATATGACTCTTAGATACAAATGGTGGTAAGACAACAGGATGTGAGACGAAATCTATCCCTAGGATGGGAAATTCACTTCTGGAAGAGTTATCATGTGGAAAAAGTGTCAGTGAAGCTGTCTCAAAAATTATTGTTTCCACAACAACCCAACATTTTCAAAAGCCAATGGTCATAGTAACAGAAATTGAGGTGAAATCTTCTGGACATGGGCACAGACAGAAAAACAAACATTACAGGGTGTTAACCCTCCCCTATGCTATCCAAAACTTTAAAGATGGCTGGAGTTACACTTTAAAAAGGTACGCATTTTGACTTACATACAAATTCAATTTAAGAACAAACCTACATAATCTATCTTGTGTGTAACTCTGGGGACTTCCTGTAATGTGATTTTCAATTGTTGTTGTTTATTCATTCAGTCACTTCTGACTCTTCATAGTCTCATGGACCAGCCCACTACAGAGCTCCCTGTCAGCAGTGGCTACCCCCAGCTCCTTCAGAGTCAAGCCAGTCACTTCAAGGATATCATCCATCCATCTTGTTCTTGGTTTGCCCCTCTTCCTTTTTCCTTCCTTTTTTCCCAGCATCACTGTCTTCTCCAAGCTTTCCTGTCTTTGCCTCTAATATCCTTCCCTCCATTGAGCAGTCGGCTTTTATTTTCTGAAGTATGGACTGGTTTGATCTTCTTGCAGTCCAAGGCCCTCTCAGAATTTTCCTCCAGCACCACAGTTCAGAAGCATCTCAGCCTTCCTTATGGTCCAGTTCTCGCTTCCATAGGTTGCTATGGGGAATAACATTACTTTAACTATACAGATCTTTGTTGCCAGTGTGATGTCACTACTCTTCACTATTTTATCAAGATTGGTCATTGCTCTCCTTCCAAGAAGTAAACATCTTCTGATTTCCTGGCTACAGTCTGCATCTGTAGTAATCTTTGCACCTAGAAATACAAAATTCTGTCACTGTCTCCATGTTTTCTCCCGCTATTTGCCTGTTATCAATTAGTCTGGTTGCCACAATCTTGGTTATATATATATATATAACTGCAACCCAGCTTTTGCACTTTCTTCTTTCACTTTGGTTAGAAGGTTCCTCAGCTCCTCCTTGCTTTCAGCCATCAAAGTGGTGTCACCTGCATATCTAAGATTGTTAATGTTTCTTCCAGCAATTTTAACTCCTGCCTTGGATTTGTCAAGCCCCGCACGTCACATGTGTTCTGCATACAAGTTGAATAGGTTGGGTGAGAGTATACAGCCCTGACATACTCCTTTCTCAATCTTGAACCAGTCTGTTGTTCCATGGTCAGTTCTGACTGATTTTAAATTATTTGAAACCATATATACATGTACAGGTTTGTGATGAGTTTTTCTAGTAGTTTTTGTTGGATGCCTTCAGGTCATTTCCCACAGCCCTAAGGCAAACCTGTTGTGGGATTTTCTTGCCTATATTTGTTAACAGGAAGTTTGCCTTTGCCCTCCTCTGAGGTTGAAACAGTGTGACTTTCCCAAAGTCATCCAAGCAGTTTCCATGGCTGAGCAGATAGCCAACCCTGGTCTTTAGAGTTATAATTTAATGCTCAGGTCAGTACACTGCATTGGATCTTTGGTAACAGATCCTTTTTTTACATCCCCTCCCAGAAAGCCTGTTAAGATGGGGCCAGTCAGATTAAACCTCTGTTAGAGTCTAATCCATTGAGTATTTTGAGCAGTTCCGAGTCTTTTAAACTAAGGATCCTTACCTTGAGTTTATGGTTTTCTCCTTTGTGTTTACTTATACACAAGTCTGATGAACCTGAATTTAAGAAACCTTGTAAAATAGCTGAGGAACATAAGATGCATCTTAGCACCTATGCAGTATTTCTTTGGGAAGATTTAATGGTGAATTCCTTTTTCAAGCACTGCACCCAAATAGACAAATGTTTAAAGAAAGATTATGGGAACAGGATAAAGGCACAAAATCATACACAGAGAATGTAAAAAATATTTAAACAGAGTGTCTATGTGTCTATGATATCCATAACTAGACACCTGAAATGCTAGACACCACAAAAAGTGAGTGTTTCTGGTTATCATCCAAGTTGCAGAGTTTCAAGGCAAAATTTGAAATAGGTGACAGTCATAACTCTTCAGGAAATCCTGGTAGATGTCTCACAATTTGACAGAGTGTTTTTGATTGTTATCCAAGTGGCAGTGCCCAGTTTCCATTCAAAATTTCAAACCAAGGGCTTACCAGAAGCAAACAAAAAAGAGAGATGGATACTGATCAGGAAATTGTGGCAGAATCCTCAACATTTGTGGAATGTTTTTAGTTGTTTCCCACATTGTAGTAATAATTTTCAGATTAAAAAATGGGAGAGGGTTCCCTGGGTCACTATTGCTAACATTTCTGAGATAGAAAAAATGGAAAAAGGAGAAGATTAAAGTATGTTTGCTGAGATTCCTGCAGTCAAAAACAGAGTAGAGACATGGGAGAAAACTTTCTGTGGTACAGCTGGTCCAAAACCCAACCGATGATGGATTTGGCACACAGACCCAACATGGACAACTTCAAATACTGATAAGGTTTGTGGGGATTTGATCTATGATGTTGAGAGTTGTAGTTTGCCCAAATCTTATACATTTCCTAATGGGTGCATTAATTAAAAAAAAAGCAAAGACTGACTAATAAATAGTGTTACAAATTACCTAACCCAGGCATTGCTAGGTACCTAAGATAAAATTCTATAAAATTAAACGAACCAAAGGGTCTGTTTTGCCTAAGATTAACCCTTGGATTTACTCGGTAGTATTGACTGCATTTGTAATATTTAGGGGTTTTGAAATGTTGCCAAAGTTTTTGAACATTGGCCAAGAGACTTAATACATTTCTAATACATCTAGTTACTTAGAATGAATTTAATTGTGCGGTTTTCTTTTGTCTACAAACATTCCATGATATAATAGCTCAGGTAATGTTTATGAATGGTTGCTCATAACTGTCATTTACAGGGTATAAAAGAAAGTACTTTGCAAAAACAGACACAGATTATCATAAATGTTGTACAAAAAGAACCTATATTCAACATTAGATCCAAAAATTCAAGAGACATAAAATAATTCTCATATGATAGTTATAGTTATCTCAGGAAAGGTGGTACCTTTATTTGGCATCAGTATTGAGTTATGTGATCAAACAAGTTTAAATAGGAGCATTGCATCAACTCTGAAAAAAAATATTTTTACAAGGGAATTGTTGTTCCGAATAAAAATGTGACATTTGTGGGTGAGCAGTCAAGTCTTTGAAAAGCCCCGGAGCCTAAAGCAAATGACACCTATTGCTAAAATGCACATTTGTATCCTTTTGGGATTACTTACTTTACAGTTTGAAATATGGACTTCAAAGAAAGTTGGAGTGGGCAAAAAGAAGCTTTGAAGTTGTCTAGAGGTAATGAATCAGAATTACCATTTCAAAGGGGTGTTATCGCTACAGATAAAATTGAACAAGTTCCTCAAAACCAAATGATCCGTTGCTTAATCGAATAAGTGGAGAAAGCTCTATGGGATAAGCAGAATCAAATTGAATAAATGTATTGTTTCCCCTGAGGAAGAATTGTGTCACACAGCTCAAATATTTTTGAATAACATTTAGGTATCATACAATTAAACAATGTATAATTGTTAGACAGACAGTAATCTTATCTCTGATTATAATGCAGACTATTAAGAAAGAAACAGACAGTGATAATACTCTTAAACCTATATAATCTTGTCTATCTTAAAATCATTTCTCACTGAAGGAAAATCTAGCATGGGATTTTCTAGGCAAGATTTGTTTTTTGGAGGGGTTCCTTTGCTTTCCTCTGAGGCTGAAAGAGTGTGACTGCCCAAGGTCACTCAGCAAGTTTTCATGGCTGTGTAGGTATTCCCCCCCCCCTTTATCCTAATTCAATACTCAAATCACGACACTATGCTGGCTCTTTGATTGGATCTAATTATACCGAAGGCATAGGATCCCATCTGACCTTAAAGAAAGCAAAGTTAGTTCTGGATAGTACTTGAAGAGGAAATCACACATGAGTATCAAATATATAAGCTATATTTAAGAAAAAGGCAATGGCAATCCATTTGTGAGAATTCCTTCTCTAACAAAATCCCATGGAATTCATTTAATCACCATAAGGAAACTTTCACATATAATCTATCTACTTGAGTCTAATGCTCATCTTTTTTTATTTACTAAATTACATTTCTAAATCTGAAGTGTGCTACATTCGATGGCACATTATACTCGAGTAAATACGGTATACAGAACAACCATAATATCCTTGTATTTGGAAGGATTAAGAGTATGCATGCAAATTCCTTCTCCAAAGCATCCCCCCCCCCCCACACACACACACTATTGTCATTTCTACTTATGAATTGATGTTCATTGTGAATAATTGAAGTGGGATTCTAAGTATATTCATCTGAACACATACAGAGTTCTCCCTGTGAATTTTCCTGATAAGTCAGCAGTCTCAAACATGACCAAACCTTTAAATATATTAACTGAAGGACCTAGAACTGCTTTTTAGGCCTTCATATTGAATAGTATAAGGTCAGAAGCTTCGACCATGATTGTAGCTCATTGGAGATGGGGCTAATGCCTTAAATCTAATTGCTTATCCCAAGCAGAACCAATGCTGACCTAAAAAGTAATGATTAATGTATTGGTGCTATTCTATTTGGGACTAACACACAAGAAGAGGAATAGGCAATGATATATTGAAAAAGTTTGAAAAAAAAGATTAGGCCAGTCATATGTTATAGTAAATTCTTAGGTACTTGAGATGTATATTCGGGTCATCAGTGTTAGAATTCAAGATCTGCCCAGGTTAGTCTGGGTCAGTACTTTGAGACTAACTGAGTGAAATAAGTTGATAGCGCAAGTTTTCATAGACTTAAGTCTACTTCACTAGAGGAAGCATTATTGATCGCTTACCCTGGGGCTGATCAGGTGTAGCAAACACTGGATCAGGTCTGTGATGGATTTGATACAATATGGGTCATATTAGTCTCTTGTTAACTGGAGTGAAGTTGGCCAGGGTACTATAATGATGAGGGAGGGAAAGGAGGAGGAATTGCCATATCCTCTCCCCTCTTATTTCTCCAATCACTTCATCACTCCAGACAGCATTTCTCCATGTGAAGTGAATGGCATCACCCGTGTAGTTCCCATTGGTTGCTGCAATGAGGAGAAGCAGGGACAATGAGTGCCATCCCATGTCTCCAGGTATGAGAGCCTGGGGGGGGGGGGGGGAGAGAGAGAGAGATGCAGGATGGCTGTTTAAAGAGTTACAGCTGGTTTCATCTTGGAACTGTCCTGTTTACATGAGCCCAAAGTTGTGATTTGCTCTGGATTGCTATTGGAGCAACCTGTGACTTTGGTTAAGGTGGTTGAAGGCCACATTGAACAGCTTTGGCCAACTTTTACCCAGATCAGCTCCATTCATCATTTACCCACAAGGGAGCTGATTGGCTGGTCCTTCACACTAAGTAGGCAGTGTAGATGTGCCCCAGTTGCGGTGCATCTACAATGTTGAATTAATGCAGTTTGACACCACTTTAATTGCCATGACTCAATGCCATCAAAAACTACAGAGATACAGTTTTACAAGGTGTTTAGTTTACTCTGCTAAACAGGCTATTGCATTACAAAATTACAATTTCCAGGATTCCATAGTATTGTGTCATGGCAGATAGTGTCAAACTGCATTAATTCTACCAATGCACCCTTAATCTGTAAGTTGGCCCAATATCTCTTTGCATACATAGATCACCAGTGTTATAAGATAATTGCATACATTTTCTTCTAGTCTGCAATTTTCCTTGAAAAAAAATGAAGATAAAACATAACTCTCTTTGGAAGTCTACAAGCCACACACTTCATCCAACTGCTCTTCATGGCAATTACTTTATTCAAATGGCAAGATATGTAAGAATATAGTTAAACTTAAACAGATAAATTGCTCTACATTATTTTAAATGATATATCTGTCTGTCTGGAATAATTCATGAAATCTTATGGTACAGCTTATTAGCTAAAGGAAAGGAATGTATTAATTAACAAAATAATCAGGAAATTGTAAAATCTTGGCCAAGAAACTAATCCATATCAGTTTTGTAATAATCTGCCCAAGTTTCATAATAGAATCTATATATTAGAATAGATGTGCTCAAGATGGCTAGATTCATAACTTTATTTTCACCTTTTGGTACACTTTTGTGATTGATAGTCTATTTGCAGAGATACTGATATTTTTCTATTTTTTTTTTAAAAAAACTCCTGTCTGCAAGCAAACATTTTGTGAGTTCTAATACAAACAAAGAAAGTAAACTACCTTGAAGTGAATTGAAAGAGAGAAAGAACTTGTCAAGCAACATTTTTTTAATTCATTGTACCACCAGTGATTATAACACCCACAAAAAGGAGTAGAGCTAAACGCATAATACATTATTCAGAAAATAAGGACAGCAAATGCAAATATCTATATATTTTTTCTCGGAATCAAACTTCTAGAATGGAATGGATTTCTTGACATGGTAAGACAAAGCAATACAGATTGTAAGCTCTTTAGTGCATAGAAATGTCTTGAAGCATGTGCCAACACAACTAAAAGCAAGCTAGATCAGAACAGGTTTAAATTCTCATCCCACAAGAAATCTTTGGTGAGGTTCTTAGTTGTTTTCCCACTCTGAGGTGGGACACTGGACTAGTAGACCATGGGCTAGAAATTATGCTGCCATTTTCATAGTTGTGCAATAAAGCAGATGTGTTCTTTGACATTACTTTTTAAACAGAAAATTTGATTCTAGAAATAGAAGTAACACGAAAAGACTGAGGATATTATCCCATGGGAGGGAGGGAAGGAAGGGAAGTGTATAGAAGAGTAGGGATCCGTCTAACTCTGCAAGGTCCGTCTTCAGGAATGGCCAGCCATTCAACGATGTTTCTCAATTTTCTTACTGCTTTCCTCTGCTTCTGGCTACTTTCTTCAATCAGGAGCCAGGGAACAGCCAACTCCCCAAAATGGGGTCTTCTTACTATCTTCACACATTGCTAAGACGAATTCCCATGGGCAGCCACTGAAAGTAGTTGTGTTTCATGGGATGGCCTCCATGGGACTCCATTTTGTTGATCTATGAAGATGCTAAGAAAACAGGAAAGTTAAGGTGGAATAACATAGTAGGAGTAACACTGCCTCTGTTTAAAAAAATACATGGCTTAATTCTTTTTGTAATTTTATGCCATTTGGTAACACATACAACTGTGTCATCTACAAACAAAGGAATCATGCATTTTTAAAATAAATCTTCATAAAGAAGTTTGAGTTGTCTCATGTCCTAATTTAGAGTTCTCTTTCTGTCTGGAAGCTTATATATATATCGGTAGCATTGGGAGAATGAAGAAGAAGGGCTGAAGGAACATAAACTTTCAAGACAGTGTTGCAGAACTTGGTCCAAAGTAACAATGTCCTAAAGTTTTAGCTGAAGAAACAAAGATTTGTACTATAGCTGATCCAATGATAGCTGGTGTCCCTGCCTGGCAAGTAAACCTCATCTGCCTATAGAATCCTTCAGTGAACATGTATGAAAAGCAAAACAGAGAGAAAAGGGGAAAGCCAATGGAAATTTCCTCCATCATATTAAAAAAACCATAGATCTGGCCACCAGAATTTATATCAGTTGACTAAAAATTGAGGCTAACACAGGTGGGGAAACATGCCTGGATACTTCTTGAAACAAACTTTTAAGTGGTCTATAGAAGGTCCAAAATATTTTTACTTATGTAAGTCCTACTTAGCTTTCTTATTTTGTGTGTACATATTATTATTTTTTTAAATGAAAATATCTGAAATATGACAAATTGCTGCTCTTTTTTCATGGTGTACTTTCATTTACAGGTACAAACACTTCTGTTAATGAAGTAATGGCAGAAACACATCTACTCCATTAATTGAGGCAAACTGATTTAAGAATTTCAAATAAAACAGTTTTTTGGGGGGGACTACTTTGGTCCCAACAATGTAAATGACTTGTGAAAAACCATTAAAGAAAAATCCACACCTTATTTTAATTCAACAAAGATTGTTTATTTGATTTACATTATGTACTCCTGCCTGCTTCTTTTGCATCCAACAGTCACCTGGCAACCAAAAGTATGTTCTTAGTTTCCCAAACACTCACATTCATTAACATGGTTGCTAAGGAGACTCAGTTCTGGAATTTGACCAAAGTAGCCTGAAAGTTATTATTCAATATACTTCTAATTATTTTATTAGGATGCCAAAAAAAAAAAAAAAAGGAACTCGTTGTAGGTTGAGCATCCCCTATCCAGAATTCCAAAATCCAAAATACTTCAAAATCTAAAAGTGTCCACATGGGTAGCTGAGATAATGACTCCTTTGCTTTCTAATATTTGGATGTATGGTGTTCCCTTGCTAATTCGCGGTTCGCTTTCCGTGAACTTGCTGTTTTGTGGGGGAGGGGGAGGAGAAAAAGGAGGAGGAGGAGGGCTTGCTTCCTTTCCTTTCCTTCCTTCCTTCCTTCCTTCCTTCCTTCCTTCCTTCCTTCCTTCCTTCCTCCCCCAGTGAGCGGAAGAAAGAGGGGAGGGGGAAAGAGAAGCGTCCCTACTTCACTGAATTTCACTTATCACAGGTAGTCCTGGAATGTAACACCTGCAATAAGTGAGAGAACACTGTATACAAACTTTCTTTCATGTACAAGATTATGAAAATATTGTATAAAATTATCTCCAGGCTTTGTGTACATGAAACATAAATGAAGTCATGTTCAAACATAGACCTCATATCCAAGATCTCTCATTGTGTATGTATATGCAAATACAGCTATCCCATACAAACACACACACACCAAAATACTTTTGGCCCCAATAATTTTGGATAAAGGATGCTCCCCTTTATTGTGAATATTTCCAAATGGCTTTTATCAGTCAAATCTCTTAAAACAGTTCCACTTGGTCTGAGAACTGAAAAGTGGTTGTCACTACTACTGCTTTGAGTAAGATCTTTTAAAAGCTTTTTTTGTTGTTATTTGATTTTGTTCTGAGTTGCTCTGTAAGTCTCATTTGTGTCTGAAAAGTGACTTATTATACTGTTTTATGATATTATTCAGGGGAATTTGCAGAAGGTCATCCAAGACAGTAAATTATGGATCATCAACCTATTCCTGCTCTTAACACTTTTGCTTCTGTTCCCTGATAAACACACACCAACACCAGTGACAGATTCCTGCATTTTTCTCTTTAAAATAACTACACCACAAAATCCCCACAGAATTCGCATTTGAATGCACTGATATTTGTGTTTGTTGTTATTTGTATCCTGCTTTCTTTCACTTAAAAAGAGAGCTCAAACAGCTAACAATCAATACTTCTTGCAAAATATAAATCTCTAAAAATGTGCATATTTTTGTAGTTGCGAGCACCATCAGAATACTTGGTGAAGTGCACAATCTGATGGATAGGTATATTTCTACCACAAATCAGTAGAATCAAATGTCACAAATTGAATTTCCAAAAGTATGTCAGATTCCTTACCAGCTTTTATACATATGCTGATACCATATTGGTCTTCAATGCTTCATCAGATAAAAAGGAAATGTAGTAGTCTTGGCTTTTTGATGGACAAACTCAGAAATCCAAAATTGTCTACGTGGGTTAGGTAGCTGAGATAATGTTTTGCTTTATGATGGTTTAATGCACACAAACTTTGTTTCTTTCAAAAACATTGCATACAAAATTATATTCAGTATATTGTATAGCAGGTATAGATACAAAAATTTCATATTTAGACTTTTGTCCCATCTCCAAGATATCTTTTTATGCATATATAAATATTTCAAAGTCTGAAAAAGTTCAAAATACAGAACATTTCTGGTCCTAAGCATTTTGGATAAGAGATATCCAACCTGTACCTTATCAGAAAGAATCAAAGAAATCATGGACTTAGTAAACAATTCAGAACATTGTAGTACGGTGCCCACATTATATGTATTTACTTCCTAGATAATGTTATTTGATTTAAACAACCATTTTGCATGTGAAAGTATTGCATTTTAAATAGCTCTGCTTGTTTTTTGGAAGTTGCACAACATACTTCATTATCAAAATGCATTTAACTGGGAGGTATTTTTCTTTTTATCTATGGAAACCTTTTACCACGGAAACCCTTTTTTATTAGTGACTGTTTCCAAACTCTTCTGCCTATCATATTTTTGTCTCTCCTCCTTCTACCCTGTTTTAAATTGTCTCACTACACCCCTGATATCCTCCAACACAGGAAGCATTCTTACGCATCTATCTTTTGATTATTTTAATGTATTAGTTCTCCTCCAGGCCACTGAGATAAATTAAAGAGCTCAGTTGCTCAATTGACTTTAATGGAGTTGCTATAGTTCCATAGTGTAGTAACAGGCAGTAGCATTTTAGCCAGTTTCAACATTATCTAAGAATTAGGCTAATTGAAAAAGCCAAATAAAGTTAACAATCAACAATTATCCAATTAAAGTGGGACAAGATCAAATGAATAAATAAGATTAAAGCTTCACCGGTTATTATTAGAGAGCTGGCGTAATTGAATTGAAATATTCATCCACATTAGTGAGTATGATAAGAGGCTCTGGCTAGTAGAGATGCTTAGAGAAACCAATTGCTCAGCTTCATCTCCATTTTCTGTTAAAAGAACTGTCTGTCCCATTTAGATGGTTCTTGTAATAAACAAATAAAAAGCGGGTCCACTGGTATTTGCTGTTTTTTTTTTAAAAAAAAACAACAACAAAACTAAACAAAAAACACCTCATTTCATTCCAGGGGAAGGTACCAAGGCTAATTTTGGGATTCTGAGACAATCTGGGGCCATATAGAATTCCAAAAAAAACCAAAGACTACTTTAGTCCAAAAAAAACTAAAGACTACTTTAGGAAATTCTTTTGGGGACAAATAGGATTATTTTAGATGAAACAATACTGGGGGGGGGGGGGGGGGGAGAGGAGGAGAGAGACTTAGCCCCTTCTACACTGCCATATAAAATCCAGTTTATGTGCTTTGAACTGGATTATCTGGCAGTGTAGATTTATATAATCCAGTTCAAAACACATAATGTGAATTATCTGCTTTAATAATTTGGATTATATGGCAGTGTAGAATGGGCCTTAATTATAGTGCTATGCTTCCATTTTAATTGCAATAGCAACATCCTGTGGAATCATAGGGTTTGTAGTACAAG
Source organism: Anolis sagrei (assembly GCF_037176765.1). Taxonomy (NCBI): domain Eukaryota; kingdom Metazoa; phylum Chordata; class Lepidosauria; order Squamata; family Anolidae; genus Anolis; species Anolis sagrei. Next base: position 24,335,339 of record NC_090024.1, read on the forward strand.
GAGGGATGGGATATTTAGAATTTTTAGCTGGGGAATTCTAGTACATCATAAATCAAATATTCCTAGGATTCTGTAGAATGCTGCCATTAGGCCTGAAGCCAAGGGAGTAGGGTAGAGAGAGTTAGGAGTTCAAACCACTCCTTAAAAAATTCAGGTTTAAAAAACCACTTTACTCATGAATTTTAACTAATTACCAAACCCCAGTCTATGAGAATCAATAATTAAGAGTCCCTCCAGAACAGCAAGCATTATCTTAACCAATTTTTTTTAAAAAAATATTATGTACCTTACCACCAATCTCAATTGCAATAGTAGCAATAGTAGCAATAGCCAATATAGTAGAAGCAACCAGTCAGGCAAAGCCTAAAGAACCTTTACATAATGATGGTAATTTCAGGGCCAGCTCTCATGCCAGATCAGGATACTTTGACCTGAAATGTCATCTCAAAGCTGTTATTATGAATACCCAGTATACTAGTCCTCAAATACAGAATGAATGAATAGACATTTGTGGTGACAAGATAGTCCAAAAAATTGTTGAAAGATGCAAAGCATCACAGTGATTCTCTGTTTTGGCAGATGAAACTTTGGATGTGAGTACTTCAGAACTGTTATTGCTCTCTGTAAGGTAGGTTGATATTGAAGTTGCAGGAATAAGAGAAGACTTTATAAGCTTTGTGAAGATAAGTGATATAACAGGTGGAGGACTTGCAGATATTATTTTGTAAACATTGCAAAAATCGGGCTGAACCTGCAATACTTGTGTGGACAGGGTTGTGATGGAGCTGCTAATATGAGTGTCCATATTAGTGGAGCACAGCCAATTATATTGCAGAAGTATCTGATTGCTGTCTGCATCCATTGCAATGCTCATTGACTAAATCTAGCCTTAGCAAAGATTGCAGCATTACACCTGTCAGAAACTACCAAGGAACAATATTATCTGTGTGCAATTTCTTCAGAGCATCATCAATTAGACTGGAACTGTTGAAGAAAATACTGTTTCTCTGAATCAAGAGCAAACAGCCTGTTGCCACTTTATGAAACCCATTTGGTTGAGCGACATGATTTAGTTTAACTTTTTTGTTGAGCTCTACAGTGTAGTGTTGAGAACACTTGAAGAACTAAAAGAGAATTCTCTATACAACAGTGAGACTTCTTCCCAAGCTGGACCCCTTCTTTTAGCTTTTCTGAATGCTGATTTTGCAGTAACCATTCACACCCTAAGAAAGTTTCTGTCATTATCCCTTCAGCTTAGCAAAACATTACAAAGAGTAGAAATGGACATTTCCAGTAGTCTGCAACACTCCGGATGACCTCTCCCAGCGGTTTCATGTAGATGTCAACAGTCTCTTAGAAAAAGCAAGGGAGATGTGCAAAGAATCTGTGAAAGAATTATAGGAGATCTTTGGCACAGCAAGATCAGTGACGGAGTGTATGGGTGGATGTTGCTTTTACAAATCTGCCCTGAACAGATGTGAGGAATCCTCACTTCCTCACATCTGTTCAAGGCAGACTTGTAAAAGCAACATGCAGGCAACTTCACCAACACCAATATTAGAGGCTAAATGTGTACACACATTTTCTGGACTTTTTCAGTTTTAAGAAAGGCTTACAAAGTATAGGGAAGTAGTTCGGGAACTGCAAGTGTCCCTCATTAATTGTGGCCATTTAAAATCCAACTTGAATAAGTGCACAGAATTTTACAATGAAGGCCTTCAAGATACCGACACACTGATGGAAGAATCTGATCTGTGGTGTAGAAAATGAAAAAAAAAAAAGATTACACCTGCAGAAAAACCATCAAATGCACTGGAAGCATATCTTGCCAGTGATGGGCAGTTTTTTCCAAATATGAAGAAACATCTTCAGATTTTTGCAATATTGCCAGTATCAAATGATACAATTGAAAGGTCATTTTCAACTCTGAAACATTTGGAAACATACATAAGAAGCATAATGGGGCAAGAAAAACTGCCTGGGCTTGCACTCGAGTGTCCGCTGAAATTTATCCATGGAGCCTGATTTCTGTCAAAGTGTATTGACACAGTTTTCAAGTGTTCCCAACAGACATTGTGGTATTCTTTTATAACCACTACATCACAAATCAAAAGTCATCTTCAGGTTTTTTTTTAGACTTCAAACTTTGTAACTAAAATATAAATTTGATTTAATTTATATAAAATATAGAATGTATCATATAATTTAAATTATTTTGTGCTATGGACCTACTTTTCATGATTCGCTTAAAAAAGGTTTCAACCCCCCCCCTTCCCCCAATTTCTGGTAACGGGTCTAGCTGCCATGGCAACTGAACTGGAATTATACTTCTATTATCATATTGTATGAAAGAGGCTCTGGAGATTTCTAAAAGGAACAAAAACTATTATTTAAAAAGATAATGCAAACTGATACACCTTGAGTCTCAATCTTGTGTACATATGGGTGTCTCATATTTATCAGATTATATGTATTTATTGTATGTATTTAAATATTCCCCATGAAAACCCTGAGGTGAATGTTTGCCATTCTTTTGTTGGAAACCACCTTGAGTCCCGTCAGAGAGACAGGTGCGGGATATAAATAAAGTCTTATTATTTAATATTATATAAGGTGAATCAGTTGCTGGTGTTGGCAAGATTCATCTACAGGGGCTTTATCTTTCCCTTCCTTTGAGGGTGAAAGTGTGATTTGCCTAAAGTCACCTGGGAAGTTCCCATGGCTTCAAATATCAGAGCGTGGTCAAGGTGGCAATGTTATCAGTTTGGAAGAACATATCATTTTGGAGAGATTGCCACTATTTTCTTTCGTCTGAATCTACAAGGAATGACAAGATTTCATCCCCTCCTCTTCTCCCCTGCTAAGTTAATCAAGTGTAAACCTCTGCTGCACTTTTAATTCAGTTTGGATCAATACAGGTAAGTCAAGTAGAAAGAGTAATATGGGAGAGGAAGAGAGAAACCGAGACATTTTTAAGCAACTGAAGAATGGGATAATAGATTATCAATTGGGAGTTTCTCTGCCAAATCTGAATAGTTGTATGTGAGCAAGTGGTTTTGGGTTTTGAGTGCTAAAGCTTCTTCTTTACCAAGATTGCCACATGTACTTGTTCCCCATTTTTTGTCAAACATTTATCTAACTGATATATTGAAAAAGGCTACATGATGATGGTCAAACATATTTTTTAAATTGTTTTCTTCAGAGAAGTCAAACCTGAAAGGACACTTTCTGCTGGAAACCCATGTTTGATGTATAAAAGAGCATTTGCATGACATGAGGCAGAATAAATCACTTTTACACAAGAAAGAGAAAAATAGTGTGTTCCTTTACAGACAAAGGCATCGAGACAGATCTACCTGGAAGACGAGGGGGCAGGAGCAAGTGAATACATGCAAAATTCAGTTTCTAAAGTCTGTGGAATGGCTCCAGAAATGGATTCCTGCTGGCCAAACAGCAGTAGAATAAGGGGAGGGGGCAATCTTTCTTCTCTGCTGGAACCTCATTGCTTTTTTTTTTTGTTATTGAGTACCTTCAAGCCATTTCTGATTTATGGTGACACTAAGGCAAGAGTTTTATTGGCAGTTTTTTTCAGTTTTTTTTTTTGCATGCCTCTCCCAGAGACTGGAAGAGTGTGACTTGAGTCACCTAGTGAGTCAAAGCCAAGTCTGTGGGGCTCTTAGTTCAATATTCTAAAACCACCACACTACACTGGCTCTCAGAATCTCTGTACATCTCCAAAATTTGTCTTGATGATGGGGAGGTTTTGGCGTGGAAGCCTTAAGGGAGGAAAGAGAGGTGAAAAGGTTTTGTTGTTAGCACTAATTGCTAGAGATTAAAATCCTTAATTCTTTCATCTCTGTGTGTGACAACAAATAATAATAGTATTTTTATTACTGTTACCAAATAAAACACACATTACTGTGCGGTATTCTCCCCATATTGAAATATTTCAAAGTGCTGCCAAGGAATTATTATTTGGAGAAAAAAATTCTGTTTTTTTTTGGGGGGGGGGGGGGGGAGATCTGCCTAGACCTGCATCTGGAGAGTTGGACAGTTGCATCGGTATTTCTGGATATTTTGAGAAATGGAGAAGCAATCATCTCAAACTACCTGAAATTAAACATTTTCCAGTTTAAATTTGAATCCAAACAAGATCAAGTTTTTGCTCTTGTTTTACTATTTCTGATACAACATCATATTTCAAAAGTCTCCTGAAACATTCCTCCTGCTTAATGTGGATAGCTGCAGATTTTGCCTTGCTAGTCTCTACTGAGCTTGGATTCTGACAGAATCCTGGCCAGGCTAATTCCATGGTTCAGTAAACTCAGACCATTAATGTTCTGTAAGCCTCAAACTGAGCTTCAGCATTATTTGGGCTTTCGTGGTTTTGAGGAAAGCAGAAAAAATACTACACCTTTGCACGAGGGAAGGCAAGGTTATGACAGTGTTGACTTTATCAATAGCTTTCCACATTTAAGTAGATTCTATTTTTCTGCATTCCTACTGCAGTATCATAGTTGTATACTCTTATTGCAGGTGGAGCCAATGAGGTTCCCCAGATGTTGTTAGGCACTGCTTTCATCAGCTTCAACCACAAGCCAAAAATAATAGAACTCAAAGCCACAGACCTGAAGGTGACCACATCATATGGTGGTGGTAGAAGAGACTATAAAACTATTTTAAAAACACCTTTGCCAAATTATATTAGAAAGGATTATACAGAAGTCTGTCTGCAAGTAACTTGAAGGCAATGCAGTGGTTTGATTCTATGATTCTAGGATCCAGCATGAGTGTGTTAAGAACATTTCCTACTGAGTTAATCTTATAACTTGTTTCAGTCAGCTCATTAGTCTAACAAATTGTGAGAATTGTGTGTATGTCATTTCTCTGGATTTTATCAAAGTATTTGATAAGATTCCCTATAATATTTTAATTGTCAAACTGATTAAATGTGGAATAAATGGGAACACTGCCAGATGGACCCATAATTAGTTAAAAACCATGATCAAACACTTATCAAGGCCCCATTCCCTGCCGGCTTTCTGTAAGCAGGCCAATATCTTTTTCTGCCAACAGGCATTTGGGGAAGGATAAGGGGCAGGCTTTGGGGAGGTTGGTGGGATGGGGGTATGGACTTTAAAGACCATTTTAAGTTTATTTATTGTATTTTTATTTTGTTTTACCATACTATTACTATTTAATTGTTTTTTTTTTTACTTTTCTATTGAACTGTTTAAACTTAGTGTGGAATTGTTAGCCGCCTTGAGTCCTCACAGGGAGAAAATATGAGATAATAATAATTAATAACAATAACAACAACAACAACAACAACAACAACAATAATGTGGTGTTATGGAGAGCAGGTTGAAGCCGGACAGCTGCCTTCTTTGGAAGCTATGTGGGAGTTTTTGCACTGAGTAAGGGGTCTGATTCAATGGCTAATGAGGCCCAACTCTATGATTCTGTCATTATCCTTGAATAATAAATACAACAATATTTGTGTTGTTGACTAAAAAAAAGGGGGGGTCTTTTTTGAAAAAACAGAAAATTGAGAGTTAGAAAGTACTAAATAATTGCAAATAAATATGGAAATGGAGATAGCGATAGCATTTGAAGTTCTGGGGAAAACCTATGAGCTGGGGGGGGGGGGTTTGGCTATCTTAATGTTCTTTAGTTTCTTTTCACATAAGAAACACATTTTACATGCAAAACAATGAGGTTGCAGTCCAAAACACACTTTCTGGTGTTCCATTGCATTCAGTAAGACTTCCTGCTGAGTAGATGTATTACACTACTGATATACTACCAATGGTGTGTTTGATTAAAGAATTAAGAAATGTTTCTATATAAGCAAGCTTAATCCACAGTTTATACATATTACTCATTCACATGCTATTTCCAAAGGCAATTTTGTAAAGCCATCCATAACATGAAAACATATTATCAGCTTTTGAGAGCTTTGAGAGAATGTTTATGGCAATTATTTGTCTTAATAAGATGCATTTTCCTTACATTGCAGTAGAATATTGATTTACAGAAGAATTCTCTAAGAGGAATGTTGTACTTGAAATGCAAAGAAAACATGGATGGAAAATAACTAAGTGGATTGTTAAACCACAAGAAAATGCTCTTGTACAATAAGTAACATTGACTGATGTGTCCGCACATGTCTATGCTTGTACCTGACCACTGTTTTTCATGTTCTAGAAAGTTGTTGTTGTTGGCCTTTAAATTGTTTCCAACCTATGATGACTCTAATGTGAACTTATCACAAGATTTTTTTCTCCAGATCTGTTTAGAAGAGGTTTGCCATTGCTTTCCTCTGAGTAGGATTTCCCTAAGGTCACCCAATGAGTTTGTGGAATAGCTTTGTATTTATACAATAAGCTGTTCTGCTTGCGCATATGAACTTTTCATACTTGCACAGCTCACCTAAACTGAACATCTCATGGTTTTTAGCTTCTGGTATGACTACTTCTATTTGCAAATAGTTGATTGGTGACTCATTTCCAACTAAGGCCAGGACACCTCCTGAAATGAAGACTTAACCCAAATTGTATTGCACCACCTGACATACACCGGGAAGTAGCACCAGAGGCACTCCAAGTGACCAGATACTGGTCAAAGGACATTTATTAGAATGCCAAGTTTGCAAACTTTGTGTTTTTCTTTTTTTAAAATGCAATACAACTGTTTGGTTTGCTCCTGACATGATAAATAAATAAAATTTGGAAAGAGTCAAATTGTGTCAATGGGGAAATGCAAAGCTCTGGGTCCCCCTCCCTCTTGGACTAGAAATTCTTTAGAGAGAAAATGCCATCAAACAGAAGACACTTATCTGTGAAGTAGTCCACATGACTATGATATTAATTACTGGTGAGAGTATCACTTCTCACTGAATGGAAGGTGCAGTACTTTATCGTTCTAGCCCACTTTCTTAATGAAATAACAAAGTATGGATGGCTGGGCTTTCAGTTTCTTATAGTATTATATATAGGCTTTCATTTTTTTTTTAAAAAAGGGCCAGCATGTATCAAAGACATATGCTAGTATGAACTTCTTTCTACTGCTTTCCTCTCTGTCTTTTTTCTAGTAAGAATTGACTCGACCCAAGTCTTTTTAAAATCACAACCCTCCTGACAACTGTATTCATTCATTCTGATTTGATGAAAGGCCATCTTAAAACAGAGCAAAAGTCTTCACTAGTCAGCATCTGAACATCTATTTTGCCTAGGTAGTTACTTCAAAGAAGTATTTTACCTATTTATCCACCATCTTGAGAACAATCTGATTAAAGACTGGGCACTGAGCTAAGACTTTGTCTTATTACTTTGGGTAGATATTGCATCTTCCTAAATCACATATAGATTTGAATGATGACTGCATATGCTGCTGATGGGGCAAGAGAAAAACCGTATTTGTAATTTGGCATCTATTACTTATGATGGATTTTTATAATCTCCACACTCCACCTAAAAGATAAATGAATCACTTAAATACCATCCTTCATGTGAACATTGAAAAGTGCTTTACCAAAGTTGAAATCACATAAACTGAACATTGAAACAAGCAAGAGTAGAAGTACTTCTCACAACATTTAATGAAATCAATGGCAAAGGGGCAACTGCTACCATAGTAGATGAGCAGGAGTTTGGTCCATATGTTTAACATTATTTAATGGTATGAGGGAGCAAGCAGAATTTTCTCCTCCTCTTACTTGTCCTTCTCCTACTTGTCAATTTCTCTCACAGTTCACAATTCAAACCACTAAATTAAAAGAAATGGACAAGAATTCTGTTTATTTGATGTTGCTAGATCTGTAATTCATTGATACATGTCTGAATGTAGCATAACTTCATTTCAAAAGGCACTAGACAAAGTTCCCCATGATATTATTGCAAACAAGGTAGCAAAATATGAGCTACACAGTGCTAATGTTAGATGGACTTGTAATTGGCTGACCAGCCAAAAACAAAGGCTTCAACCTGGAGTGAAGTGAGTAAGGACAAGCCACGGGGTTCTGTCCTGGCTCTAGTGCTTTATCAGTGGCTGGGATGATGGAATGCAGGACATGCTTATTAAATTTGCAGATTATGGCAAAATAGTGTTAGGTCAAAACACTTACATTTTAAACCATGGAACTATCCAAAATACTGAACCACTTTCTTAAATAGGGTCAATACTTTGGATAGCTGCTTTGGATGAAAAGCCAAAAGATCCATCTACTCTAAACATCATATCTGCCCCTCTTTTAATTCCTATCCATTGTAGGTTTATCAAGGCTCTGGCTAGTGGCAGTTACAGTCCTAGAATAGCAGTTAGGGGGCCCTATGTTTTCATATTTTGTCTAAAAAAGCTGTAGGTCTGATAATAGCTGAAAATGTCCTAGCTTCTTTATTGTAAAGATGATGGAGTTCTTTATCTATTAAGGAAGAAAAAAACTGCTCACTGAACTATTTCTTTAAACTCATCTATCTCCCTTGGTGACAAGGCAATAGTAAACTGCCTTGTTTTAATAGCCAGTGATCCCATAAGAACCCTGCTGTTTTCTACCAAGACTCAAGATATTCACTCTCATGGCTTTTGTGTGTACATTGGTGAATGTGTGACAAATTGCTCCACATAGTTTTATTTTTTTGTGTGTCTTCTTAATTCAGAGGTATACATTTCTACCAAGAGAAATGCACTGAAGATTTTATCTTCAAACTGGGTTTCAGATGAACAGTTTCATTTGTGTTTTGTTGTAGCTGGAAGGCTATATGTCAACTTGAAATGTTGATCATTTCAAGAGATGGATTTAAAATAACTTCAGGCTCCATTCCAGCCTTAGATGATTTCATTTAAAAACCCTATGGGTTCAACTTTAATGAAATATAAGTGTTTTAAAGGGAAGTCAGTCCCTAGTGCCATGTTCCCATGAGACTTCGAGGAAGTCAATGGGCTAAGATTGGAGTCACATTGCACTGGCAGTGGGCTGTAACAGAAAACACTGGTGATTGTTTATCAGGAGGCAGAAATAACAAAGCTGACTCAATATATATTGCTGCCAAAGGCAGAATGGCAAAACGTACTTCAGCCTACTCCCATATCAAGGTACATATTACCTTATTATTGTTGGAGATGTGTGTGTGTGTATGTGTATGTGTGTGTATGTGTGTGTATATATATATATATATATATATATATATATATATAGTCATAAAGGCGATTTGTATTGTATAGCTTGGAATAAGACATCCTTGCTAATTCTTCAGTAGGATTGAGCCTACTAAACATGAAGTTTTGCTATTGACTAAAAACTTCTGATCCTTATAAACTCTTACCTAAATCGAGACATAAAGTTTGTTGCTCAGCTTGGAATAATATGTCTGAAGCTATAGAGTATGACTCTGAAAACATATAGGATGGATCTACCTTTGTGTTTTTGATGCAGCAAAAAATATGAGTAACAGATGGAGTGGAGAGTTGAGTTTTAAAATAAAAAAGAAATTAAATGGCATATATATATATATATATATATATATATATATATATCTCATGATTTTTGTGTTTTTTCATTATTATTTTTTGCAGTTTGTTCATCAACAAGTGTTACAAGTGATCATTCAGTTGGTTAATGTGGTGAAACTCATTCCAAAAGCAGTCTTTTGAAAATTGTTGAGGAAATCTTAGGATAGTCTTGAGAAGTGGAAAGTATGAAATTGTTAGGAGTTTCAAGGTCAATTTGCCCCCTTCATAGCATGGACTTTACGCCATGCAAGAAGAGGAACTATCTACACATAATAAAGCTTTGCCTTTGCCTGATCTTTCATGGTGTCCTGTGTCCCATTAGAGTCTACCAGAATTTAAACATTGAGAAAACTATAGAATCTGGGTTTTATTTGAGCATTAAATTAAGTGCATTTTTCTTTCTCCATTTTCCTTTTGTCATTTCCCCAACATTCTTTTGGCACAGGATGCAGAAAATTCCAAAAGTACTTCTTGCATTCTTTGGCAGTCAAATAACAATAATACCAAACTGCACATTCACTTCCCTCTCATGACACTCAACATTTGCCTATTCACTCTACGTAATGGTTGGTCTGGTTCTGATAAATAGTGAGAACAGTTCAACTCCTTTAGAACTTATTTATTTAGGTAATCCCTCATTATCCGAGTATGATGCCCTTCCAAGTATAGTGTCTTGGCAGTGGGTACATAGATGACTGTGGAGCCCTATTCTTGATCTGCATGTTCTTCCACAGTGAGGGCATCAGTTTCCAGGTGGAAGGCATTCCCAATCAGGGTTGGCTTGATGTGTCTTCCTCTTGGCACATTTCTCCCTTTTGCCCTCCATTAGTGCCTCTTTGAATTCTGCAGAATTGCTGGTCACAGCTGACCTCCAGTTAGAGCACTCAAGGATCAGGGCTTCCCAGTTCTTGGTGTCTATGCCACAGTTTTTAAGGTTAGCTTTAAGTCCATCTTTAAATCTCTTTTCTTGTCCACCAACATTCCATTTTCTGTTCTTGAGTTGGGAGTACAGTAACTGCTTTGGGAGACGGTGATCGGGCATTTGGACAACGTGGCTAGACTAGCTGAGCATAGGAGCATTGCTTCAGTGCTAGTGGTCTTTGCTTCTTCCAGCATGCTGACATTTGTCAACCTGTCTTCCCAAGAGATTTGAAGGATTTTTTGAAGGCAACACTAATGGAATTATTCAAAGAATTGAGTGTGATGTCTGTAGACAGTCCACGTTTCGCAGGCGTATGACAGGGTTGGGAGGACAATAGCTTTATAAAAAAGCATCTTGGTCTCCCTATGGATGTCCTGATCCTCAAACACTCTCCGCTTTATTCAGAGAAATGCTGCACTCTCAGAAATCAGGTGATGTTGTATTTTAGTGTCAATGTTGAATTTTGTGGAGAGTTGGCTACCAAGCTAGCGGAAATGGTCAACATTTTCTAAAATTACACCACTGAGTTGTATTTCTGGCATTGCAGAGGGATTGAATGGTGCCTGCTAGAAGAGCACTTTGATTTTCTTGATGTTCAATGAGAGGCCGGGTTTCTTGTATGCTTCTGCAAAAGTGTTTAAAGTGGCTTATAGATCTTCTTCCGAATGTGCACAGACTACATTATCATATTTAGAACTACAACTCCCAGGATTCTTCTACAAGCACTGCCAAATTTTATAGTGGGAGAATTCTTCTACCACCATGGCCTGGGGGTGACCTGGGAGTTGTAGTCCCACAATTATCTCTTACCTCAGCAATAATCCAAAATATCAAAAGGCTGATTCATGCCTTTATGAATGTCAGTTTGTATCCAGAGCTTAAAGACTGTCAGGAACCTAAATTTGAGAACAGATGTCATTGAAATGCATTGTGCCTGAGAGGCATAAAATGACATCAAAGTTGTAAGCTTCTCACTAAATTTTCCACAAAGTAAAATATTATGAGCAGGTTAAGATATTTTGAGAAGACCAGCACATTTCCATAGATTTTACAGGGGCATCGTGAATTAGCCTCAGGGTGACAATAGTTGCTTTCAGTTCTGATAGCTCTATATCCATTTGTATAGCAATCCCTTTTTGCTCCTTTGTCTCAGTTCTGCTACCCACTGTTACTCACTCACCCTAAAGCACAGTGGTTCTTAACCTGTGGGTCCCCAGATGTTTTGGCCTTCAACTTCCAGAAATCCTAATAGCTGGTAAACTGGCTAGGATTTCTGGGAGTTGTAGGCCAAAAGACCTGGGGATCAATAGGTTGAGAACCACTGCTCTAGCAGAATCTGTTATTGTTTTGCAGCAGCAGTGATGCAAAGAAGAAATGTTTGTTGTTCTTTGCTACTTCAGGAATAAGTGCTACCAAATAGTGAACTAGCATGTTGTATGGCTATAGCAGGACCAATTGCTGTTGCAGTCACTTGGGTGCTTCAGATCAACCAGATGTTTATTCAAAGATTGTTGTGTGGACTGGTCTTGTGATACTAGAAGCTTAATGTCTTTGGGTTTAGCAGTCAGTGTAGACTTGCTCTAAATCTGAAATGCTTTTGTCTGTTTGCTGGCATTTGTATAGGTTTCACAAGTCTGGAAGAACTTATTCTAAGCAGACTCTAGAAATTGTGATGCTATTGGGCTACATGATACATGTGAAAGCCTGGAGCAGGCGAAATGAAACCTAGTATGCTAGGTTGTTCAAATACATTTTGCCATACTTTCACCCTAGCCAGACCCACAATCCGCTGTCAATTTCTTTCCTTTACTTTTCTGAAAACAAAAGCAATATTTTTAAGTTACTTCTGGTTGTATACAATCAAAAGAAGTAAAAATACCAATGTTCAAGCTGAATGCTACACAGTTCCTTAAAATGTATAAAGTTGTATTGAAGCAAGTATGAGCAGCCAGCTTTCAATGTAGTAGGGAGATTTAGGGAATTGTCTGCTACAAGGAATTTCAAAGATATTGGGGAAGTGTGCTAAAAGAGATGTGGTACAAGCCATTAGCACACAGAGAAAGATAATCCTCTGGTGTCTTCCTCAAACAGACTATCAATTTCAAAAAATATTCAGGATTTGGAGCACTGTGTAAGAGAGATGAAAAAAGCCAGTCTAAAAACACTAAAAAGGAAAATCCTAGTTCTCCCGACTTCTGTAGCACCATAGTATCTCTCCTAGGAAATTCAGGCCTATATTTAAATCACACACTAGTCTATGAGAGAGAATATAGAAATCTTTCTCTTTGAAGTGTTCTACTGATATTTATAACCTTTCTTCAGTTGAGTGTAACTTCCAGATGGATGTAGTGAGTAGAAAATCAGGGTCTACTGCTTTGTAGTGTATGGAACAGCTCCAACAATCCTTGCTTTCAGTTCAGTATTTATATGTAGGACTCCAAGAAACTAAATTGTTAATCCTAACTAGATTAGACCTAACTGAATCAACAGAATCTATGTTATTGTTGGCTTACCAAGTTCCCTTTAACTTAGTGGAATAAAAATTGGATTTAGGTCACTGATTGAAGGGAACTCTCTTGCCAAGAGAATAAGGGGATAGAAGGCAAGGATTTTAGTTTGGTAAACTAAACATAGCTTTATACATAGCTTTGACAATATGATGATACATGTTTTAATGTGCCCTGTCCAGAAACAGAATCATAGCAGGAAATATTACCCATGCATTATCTACTAAGGTGTCTGTACAGTTCCTATGTGCATTATTTGAACATACATAGAGACCATACAGAATTATGGCTAGGATTTGCTGCCATTATTTTATCAAATCCTATGCATATACAGTGTCCCTAATAGCATTTTTTTTTTGAAAAAACAACATTGCAAGGATGTTTCTGTGATTTATAGGACCCACACGTCTGGTAAAAAATGTACTGGTAAATCAAACATTCTGATATGATGATGTGGGAAGGTTTGTGCTTGATGGAGACTTAAGAGATCAACATTCAAGTCTTGATAAGGAATGGAACTACTTGCATGAGTGTGGGGCACTCAGTTTCTCTCTGCCCAACCTACCTCATAAGACTTCTATTAGGATAAAATGGGATGGACAATTAAGAACACTGGCTTGAGGTCTTTGAGGAACTAAAATGTTACAAAAGGTGACAGTCTCTACCACATGACAACATATGTATTCTGCTGCTGTTCTAAGGCTTTCAGCTATATAGCCAAGGCAATATTTGTAGATGGGCTGAAATGGTGACTGGAGCATCTGTCTTATCTGTGCCTGCTCCTCCCTTTTGGGCTCACAAGGAAGTCCATAGTGCCAGTGATCACAGCATGGAAGAATTAAGTTTCCATAATCCTCTAAACCTTATGGAAACATCATTCTTCCATACTCTGATTGCCGGCACAATTGACTTCCTTCTCCCCATACTGAGAATACACAATAAAGACAGTTGGAGCAAGAAGTCACTATTATGGTGATAGTGTCAAAATCATGATTGAATACATAACAATCATGATGACAGAATTAGTTATGGATAAGTAAAGCTAGTCAACTTTCCCATAGCTCCTCAGTCATGACAGTGACACTATTGCTACGACAGTGATGTTCCACATTCCAAACATACTTTACTGAGTATCAACACTCAATTCTGTTGGTAAGTGAATTTTCTGTCCATTTTTAAGGTGGGGGAGGTCAATGGACAATCCAGAAGTCGATATATTTCTGCAAATAGCTGATAGAAAATGCTGAACTATATTTTAAAGTCATAACACAGGAATCCTCAGTGATTCTGAAGACTTATTGTGTAAAAGAATCAATTCAAAAGCTATGGAAAGTTGCTCAATGATATCAGTATAGCAGTTTTTGACCAAACCCTAAACATAAAGAAGGAAATTTAAAGAATGGGAAGATGTGGAAAATGAAACAAGATGAGTCCTTCTGATATTGTAAGGAAGAGGAAAAGTGTTGGGAAAAACAATATTGTTGTTAAAGAAAAAGAAAACCCAGAAAAGTAGCGAAAACCTATCTACTCTGGAGAAATCAAATTGCAGCATATATCTATACAGCAAAGAAATCTAAAATGTTACATCAGTGACATCTTTGTGGAGCTGTACTTTCTCTAAAATAGAAAGAAGCCTTTCAGAAGATAAACAAAGCTTGCATTTTGAGTATACTAAAAAGAAAGTCAGCAGGGATTCAAAAGCTGTTTAAAAGTAAGCAAATGTACGTTAAGAAAGCTGTCAAGGAGAATAGTGGCTGGTTGGGAAACACCAGTGGAGTTTGGCACTGAAGTTTTTGGAAAGCAGGCATGCTTGAGTGATACACTGGTAGCATTGTTATATCAGTGTCCTCATGTGCAAGAGGATAGAAAGACCTTTAGACTATAAGATGAATTTGATGCCTATGCACGTTCCATCACTGTTGCCTCATATAAAACAGCATTTTCTTCCCAGTGCTAAAATGAAGGTAGTATGCTATCCTGATGAGTAATCAAACCATATTTTCAATGGAAAAACATTAGCTTTTGAATCCCTGCTGACTTCCCTTTTAAAATACAAGCTTTATTTCCCTTCTGAAGGGTGATCTTCCTATCTGGTGCTCCACAAATGCACAGGCAAAGAATTCCTTCACACAAGATCCTCAGATTCACAGAACTCTATATAGTAATGCTAGACAGGGGATTTGAGAGTTGCAGTCCCAAAAAGGAAACTGTAAAGGAGTTCCTAATATTTTACAATTTCATCACATGGATAATCCCCCCCCCCCATCCAAACCCGGTGCCATTTTGCCAGCCTTCGTGGCACAACAGCAGAGATGCAGGGTGATCTGAGGGTGATCTGAGGGGTGACGCTTCCCCCGTCACATGGGGTAAGCTTTGCTAAAGTGGAGCTTCAACATGGGAGCTTTGTCATGTTAGGAAGGAAGTGTCCTATGATGCTTTCACACTAGTTGGGGGTGAGGCTTCAACAGGAAGTCCAGCGACATTATGTGTTGGGCATGATGACCATACACTGCTAGACTGTCCTAGGATGCTAAAAAAAGGTAAGTGTGATGAGGTTTCTAATAAGCATTCCTAATGCATACTCAGGCTGTTAATATTTTCAGGGGCTGCTATGTTGCTTGCATGGTGCTACCTGTTGCACTTCCTTCTTTAAAAAGAAATTCCCAATAGACAAATTTCTTTTGCCAAATTCCTTGACTGCCTTAATGCTTCGTCAGCTGTATTTGATATTTGATATACTGAATTATGTAAATCATACAAATATGTACATTTTTATACTCAGGAACTTCCACTGTTGGTTTTTTACTACCATCATTCTACTTTTCCTTCTCCTTCTTCTTATGGAAGTAAGTGTATTATGACAAAAGACAGCTATTGGCTGTGCTGACTGGCAGAATGAGCAATTCAGTGTGAAATTACAAGCTCCCCTTCACACATCACATATTTATGTAGCTTGTGACATATCCACACTTTTTTTAGAACTCTGGGTCTCCTTTAGTGGCCACTTATGAAGAGAAATGAGAAATGTGCCCCAACTGAACTGTGGAGGAATTTTCTGAATTATTTTAGTACTTCTTATTTTTGGATAGACAAGTCTTCCTTATGGAATGAAGTGGGGCTAAGGGGTTGCGGGAAGAAAGCAAAATTGCAGGAGGGCTATAGCAACAAATCTTTGAATGCTGTTGTGTGCAAGTTTACATTTAAAGTGACTCTTCATCATATCCTGAAATGTGTCCCAAACACCAAATCACCAAAATGTATGCCTTATTGATCGTAAAATTGATTAATGTTTTAATATGTTACCACAGAAAGCCAATGTATCTTGCAAATGACATTTGGACAGGCTGTCTGCCCTTGACTTTCAGGTCTCTGTCCATTAACAAGCAGTTTGCCTTTAAATTCAGCAGATTTGGTAATAAAGTACCCTGAAAGCCCATGCTGGGTCCGCTTTCAGAATAGGTAATAACCAATCATACTTAAGCCAATGCTCTGAAAAGACTTAAACAGCTTGTGTGTATTTGCTCTCTCTAGTCCTCAGTGGAAGCTTTATGAACAATCTGCATTCCATTATGTGTAATAAGACCAGGCACATATGGTCATGATTAACTTGGCAAGGGAAGGGTTTTCCTTCTAGCATTAAGTAAAAGCAAGGACACCCTTTTATTTAAAGACTGGATACAAATCCAGTTATGTAAATCCACTTCCAGGTGATATACAGTATTTCACAGTGCCTAACTACCTTGGATATTGTTCTTTTTCCCTTACCAATTTCACATGATAAGCACTACTTATCAACATATGTCCAGGTAGGGGGATTTGCCATATATATTAGTAAAGCCTACATACCCGTGATGCTGGTATTTGTAGATTAACTCACCAGCATCTAACAAAATAGATCCTCTCCAGGAATGTTCTGGGACCTCCAGACAATTATATAGTATTCTTCTACCAGAAATGATCACCAAATCTCACTGGAAAATATAGCAAATTCATCTCTTGGGATTTTCTGGGTCCTTCAAGGTACCTCTGTTGTACCTAGTAGAAGTCAATCATTTGAATAGGATTTGTTATTATCCATGATTTTCTGTTTCCAAGACAATTCTGGGAACAGATTTGGGAAAATACTGCATGTAGTTAATAGTGCTCTGACTTTTTCAAATTGGGTAACTACCAGTTGGCACTATAATCACCTCTATATTCTTTATTTCAGAAGGAACATGACACTTTCCTAATATCAAATGCCATGTGTACCTTCAGTCATACCCCTTTCCAAATAAGTCCATCTATTTGAAATAATATTGGAAACATGGCATCAGCACATACATTTAGGTGTTCCACAAATTGGAAAATGACTGCATGATCAAGATCCCTGAACATGTAATACATCTGCATGGATTCAGCTGAGTTGAATAGTGTTGGTGGGAAGACCAATGGAGCCATGGTGTCAGTGACAGGAGAAGTCCAATCACATCTGTACCACAATACAAACATGAATGAAAAACCAGAGCCCCAACAGTTGCAGTAGGCTCCCTCTAAATATCTGCAATGTATCTGTGAATACCAGAAGCAAGATGCATATAGTCTTTATTTACACATGCAAAATAAGCAGACTTGCCTTTCAAATGCTGCAGGGAATCCAGAAGACATATGGCTGGATTCACAGTAGAAGTTTCCAGGAAGATACAGATTATCTAAGGGTGCTTCCAGACAGCATCAAAATTCAGATTAAATATGTGGGTTTAACAATTGTGGGACCTGACAGCAAGTCCAAACACAGACCTTTTAGTCCTGGAAAATGGTCCCTCACTGTCCTGACACCTTCCTTTGAAGCGGATTTTATAAGTCTCCAAGATGGACGGGGTACATCTATCAAAAGTTTTTTTTTTAAAAAAAATAAATATTTCCGAGATGCGTTGGATTGTTCATGCAGGTATCTCAATGTACAACCAAGCAGATTTCTTATTCTCTCTCCTCACTCAACTGTAAATTCAAGGTCTGTTTAATATCATAAAGATCAGAATAGAGGAGTAATTTCAGGGAGTTCTAATTGTAATTGCTTTCAATTTATGCTTTTGTTTAGCCACCAGTGTGTCTGTGGCTCTATTTTTGATAGCCCTGATCAGCCGTTTCGGGCTTTTAAAATGTGCACATGCACTAGAGCAGTCCACACCAGAGCATAAGAAGGAAGTTGTGTGTTTTCCATGACTGCAGGGATACAGTTATGCAAATATGCATTTTTTGGGCTGGAATTGGGTTTTAAGCGCATCTTTTAAACATGTGTTTTCCAGCTGTTAATCTGATTCAGCATGCACTTTTGAAAAATGTCATTTAGCCCCCCTCCTTTTATTCCAGTTTTTTCTGGGTTTTAGTGAATGTGTAGAAGAGCCCTCTGTGTTTTGCTAGTGCTTCACTAAACTATAACTCCCATGATTCTATAGAATTGAACCATGGCAGTTGAAGTGATGTCAAAGTGCATTAATTCAAAAGTGCAGACACACTCTTGTACAGCATAAACCCATTAAGTATACTAGTAGACTTGGTCAGAGCAAGCTAAACATTTTCTTGGTGCCTTCTGCTCTATGGACTCTTTGTCAGACTAGAGGAAGACAGTTCTTCAGAAAGCATTTTTGGTTGAAGGAAAATGATAAGAAAGCACATAAAATGTGAAACAGTTTGGGGCAGTTTCTTGGCACAGCATTATTTTTTTTTTGTGAAGACGTCAACAGCAATGATCACAATCTGTGGCCTGCCAAAACTTGTATTGATTCTAAATGAAAGTTAAGATTCCTCAATTTGTGAAGCAATTTCAAGCACTTGGCTACAAATCAAATCATGCCCACCAATATTTGTGGAGTCAAAAAGTTGCTTTGTCTTCAATTAGCTACTTTTTCTACAACTGATATTTTAAACTTCATGCTGAGTTTACTATTATCTTACTAGGCATCTATTCCTATATCGCTTTACTGAGACCTTTATTTAACAGAAGACATCCACCTAGTGCTTTGAGTAGCTTGTGTCACAGGCTTGCATCTGTGTATGGATGCCAAGTGTGACCTAGCTATTCTCCTGGGTGAGACATTTTTATTTTGAGCCTTCTTTGGATTGTTTTATTTCTTGTCTACACAAAATCATTACCACACAGAGGCTGTATTAAAAAGTTGCTGTGGCAAGTGTCTCGTCTCTATGGCCATACACATGCAAAAATTCATAGGTCATCATGCACTTGGCTTGGAGTCATTTTTTCTACCATGTAGGCCCCTTCTAAACTTCCATATAAAATCCAGATTATCTGCTTTGAACTGTATTATATGGGTCTACACTGCCATAAAATCCAGTTAAAAGCAGATAATCTGGATTTTATATGGCAGTGTAAAAGAGGCCTACATGATGGGGGGGGGGGAAGGAGACCTCGAAGCCCAGTGCATAATCATCTATGGCCTTTTGCATGTGTATGGCCAATTCTTTGTAGATAGAGATGCCACATGGAACTCAAATCATTCATTCCATGTACTCAAATTTTCTATGTGCCTGTGACATGAAAGTATCTTGAAGGGTATATTATTTTTAAAAGTATGCGTATTCATTTCATTTGGCTTTGAATCAGACTTTTCAGCATTAATATAAACTTGAAAACAACAGGGTTTTTTTCTCTCTTTATTGGGCATATTACCAATAAATTGTGAACCTTGAAGCCTGATCCAATACATTTAATCTTTATGCAGAAAAGACTAAAGGATAGTGCCTTCTATAGCTGTTCCTGATATCACATGACTCATTGGCCATGCAATGCATCTGCATTCAATGTGAGATTTGGAAGTGGCAATCTACATATATAGAAGTGTACATGTACATTAATTCTACACAACTACGAAACCTATTTGGGGCCTTGTGTGTCCAACTGTTTGTGCATAGACTACACTTGTCAGAACTTACACAATGAATTGATACTTTGGAACAGTGCAGGTATTCTCTTTCAAGTATAAATTTTCAAAGAACTTATATCTGCATTTATTTTTCTTTTAGCCATAGATGAACTCTTGCATTTTTGAAATTTGCTAGAATAATTGTTTTCTGCTGGTAAGCCCGGCATCTCTATGGAAAGTTTCATTAAGGAGAAAAAATACACTTCAGCTATAAGTGATGGATACCTCAACAAGAGAGCGCTATTGCAACATATAATGTTATTGCATGAGATAATGTATATTATGGCTGAATCTACATGTACTCAGAATATTCTAGAGTAAACCAATCAGCCCAGTAGCATCTCCAGAACCCTTCTGGCATTCGGATGGCCGTCCAGTCTAAATGTGCATTGGAGCCACCACTGCTACTGTGCCATCATCTATATAAGCTGCTCCCTCACAGAGGCTTGTCATAGTTGGGTGTATTGTTGTAACCTCACCAGAAATAATATCACCCTCAAGTCTCTGTGAGGGAATTGCTTTTGGCTGGTAACACAGCAGTGGGTCTATTGAAGGTGTGGATGCTGGATCGGGATGGATCCACCTCTAAAACACCATGATTACTTTATTTATTTATTTATTTATTTATTTATTTACTGCGCTTATATACCGCAATTCTCAGCCCCAAGGGCGACTCATTGTGGTGTACAACATGAAGAAAAACAAGTGCAATCTACAAAGCATAGTGCAAAACAGTGTACAATTCATCATAATCATAAAAACATCTTATCAGACAACAACATTACTACAAAATTACTACTACATTCCGAGTCGTCTCATCGTCAAGCCACAATCCGATCTCATTTCCGCTGTTCCATTCCTATGGTCAATTGCCAGTCATTGCACTTATTGATCAAATAAGTTAAATTTACTCTGAAGTAAATCCTGTTTCCCATTTGCCAGATGAACACCTAGATGCAACACTTCTGCTGTGAATCCATATCACATGGACCTTTTGCAGCAGCTGAAAGATAAGCCCACATTTTTTAGCCTATATAGACATGGCCTATGTCTCTCTTACTTCACTCATACAGTGCAGAAATTTGGAAGAAGTCTACATGTGTAGATTCTCACATCAGCACAACTATTGGTTTTATGATATATTTTAAGATCTATTTTAATATGTTGACATCATGTGTGTGATATGGAAAAAGGGATAAGTAATATGGGCCCACTTTTTACATGTCTAGGCAAGTGAAGGTTCTCAAAGTTGAATGTGTCTATAATGCATCTAGTGTTCCATTTAAATGTTTCCTCTTTCATTCTTTGTGTAATCTGCAACTGTTGGTATTTGCCATCATAAGTTTTTGGTATATTTTAAACAATAATCAATATTTTCAGGATGTTACATCTATTGTCTTATTTTTCTTCAAATATATTACTTCTCACATTCCCTAGTTGTTATATATATTGTGCGTGTGCGCATGCATCTATCTAGTATCTATCGATCTATTAAGGCAACTCCCAGAGGGGTTGTTTGGCCACTTCTGAGGGGTTGCTGCCTCCTCCGTTGGCCCCTCCCCCTCCTCACAGAATGGCTCCCTGGCTTTTCTAGAGCCTCAGGTCAAAAGAGCCACACCAAAACAGCAATTCATCTAATTCATTCCCTTCTTACCTCTCCTCCTCCTCCTCTTTCTCTTCTCCTTGGCCAGCAGCACTTGAAAGGTTATCCATGGAGGTGCCCCTCGGCAGGATCTGCTTGCCTTTTCCTTCTTTTCCTCCCTCCCTCCCCTTATTTCCTCCGTCCCCAGGGCACCTGGCTGTCCCCTCCCTCCATTCAGAACGCCTCTTCCTCGCTCACCCTCTTTACCCATGGGGGAGAGAGCAGCAGCAGCATGGTTCTCTTCCCCTCTGCTTCCAAGAGCTTCCTGACCCCACCAGTATTCAAAGGTCAAGGTCAATGCCCACCAAACCCTTCCAGTGAATCCAGGAGACTTACTGTTGTTGTTATTATTAGTAGTAGTATTAGTATTATTATATGGGGCAGAAAGGATTGGAGATCCTGCCATAAGCTTGACTTGTTGTTGTTGTTGTTGTTGCTGCTGCTGTTGTTGTTAGTATCAGAAAGAATGGGAGAACCTGCCATAAGCTTGACTTATTATTATTATTATTATTATTAATTTGTTGTTGTTGTTGTTGTTGTTGTATATGGAGCAGAGAGGATGGGAGAATCTGCCATAAGCATAACTTATTAATTAGTATTAGTATTAGTATTCCCTTCCAATTGTTTGAGTTTAACAACAACAACAACAACAACAACAACAATAATAATAATGTATAATAATAGAATAGCAATTATATCTTCCTCCTGCAGAAAGAAGGGGGCTGGACTAGATGGCCTTTGGAGTTCCCCTCCAACTGTCTGAGTCTTATAACAACAACAACAACAACAACAACAACAACAACAACAACAACAATGTATAAATAAAATAGTAAATCTATCTTTGTGCTTGGCAGAAAGAAGGGGGCTGGACTTGATGGCCTTTAGGGGTCCCTTCCAATTGAGTCAAATAATAATAATAATAATAATAATAATAATAATAATAATAATAATAATAATGTATAATAATAATCTCCTGGAGTGACTGCAGGAGCAATACAACCCTTCCAGTATTTTCTGTTGGATGTGTGTGTTCTATGTGACAAGTTTGGTTCAACTCCACCATTGGCGGAGTTCAGAATGCTCTGATTGTAGGTGAACTATAAATCCAAGCAACTACAACTCCCAAATGTCAAAGTCTATTTTCCCCAAATTCCACAAATTTTCAAATTTGGGCATATTGAGTATTTGTGCCAAGTTTGCTCCAGATCCATAGTGGTTTGGGTTCATAGTGCTCTCGGGATGTAGGTGAACTACATCTCCCTTAAATCACTATCAGTTCCTCCCAAACCCCTTCAGTATTCTCCATTTGCCATGGGCATTCTGTGTGCCAAGTATGGCCCAGGTCTGTCATTTGTGGGGATCTCAGAGATCTGTGGAAGTCAGAGCTGAATCAGTTGAAGGTACTGCAAATCCCATCATCTGTTGTCCATACTCAATTTGTAACAATGAAAATACATCCTGCATATCAGATATTTATATTACGATTCAGAACAGTATTTATTTATATCAGACATTTATATCCCATCCTTCTCACCCCTGGAGGGGGACTCAGGGTGGCTTATAACCAGCAACTATTAGATGCCACCAACAATAATAAAAAAAGACACTTAAACATCAACTAAAAGATCATCATAAGCTAAAAGACCATTTAAAAGAGACAGCAGCTAAATTACAGTTATGAATCAGCAATGGAAATAATTTTATGGTTGGGGGTCACCACAACATGAGGAACTGTATAAAGAGGCCACGGCATTAGGAAGGTTGAAAACCACTGCCTTAAGGCCAACAAAAGAATAGGGATTATTACATATATATAAAATTTCATCGAGATATATTCTGACCTCAAATGCTATGCTTTATTAATATTCATTTATGCATTTTCTGCTACTGCAGTGACATTTGTAGTCAATATAATGTTTTTCCAATGGAATTAGATTGTTCCAAAGATGTAAATGGGGTAACATGTCAGCAACCCCTCTTATCATCATTTTTACAAACTGTAAATATGTGACTCACTGAAATGCCATTAACTATAGTCAGTTTAAAAAAAATGCAGTCAGACACAGCTGGGTTGAAAAGATCAATACTTTGTGCTTCATGGTTATCCTATTTGAACAGAAGTCTTAGAGTCTCGACTTTGGGATTAGGAATAAACTACAGGTTTTTTTGTTGAAATGCTGCATTATGTATATTAACGCATGCAGCCTTAGGAAAAAGAGATCGTTCTGGGCAATTGGGATTAGTTCTGCATTTATTTAAATATGGGTTGTTTGAAAGTTAAACTCTATTTCCATATAGAACATGCAGCACATGATACACATACATTACTTG
The DNA here is from genome assembly GCF_037176765.1 of Anolis sagrei. NCBI lineage: Eukaryota > Metazoa > Chordata > Lepidosauria > Squamata > Anolidae > Anolis > Anolis sagrei. Next base: position 24,359,174 of record NC_090024.1, read on the forward strand.
ATTTAAAAGATTTGGCCAATGTTATTTCCTATACACTGGCTCCGTTTCAGGATTACAGAATTATAAGTAGAAAAAGTAGGGGTAGCTGTCTTAACCTAATACCTTACCCTTTACAAATGTATTCTGTGCTTGATTTTGGGGTTTTTTGGACAAAAAAAGCCTTGGCTTATTAGTAAGAAGATTTATAGAAAAATCCTATATGTTAAAATCTGTCAAAAATGTTAAAAGAAAGCTAAGTAGAATTAATCTGCTAAAATGAACTGTATTTTATTTCTGCTACATTTTCTTAGCAGAGCCTTCAGACATGTTTAAAGATGTGCAATAAATAGCCAGGGAGTAAGGTGAGGGGTGGGGCCAGAATTACATTATGACAAAGACGTTCAACCTCCTCAAGTGCATTTTTACATCTGCCTATTTAATAGCAAATAAGTAATGCTATTTTTATTTACTTGTGGTGAATACCACAGGTTAAACCAGAATAATCCAGGTGTCTTCGTTTCAGAAAAAGGTATGAGATGTTTGTTTGAAATTCTGAAGTATACTGTGGTTTCGGGGCAGTGTAGACAGCTGGATTGGATGGTTCAGACCATTCCAGTTTCCACATAGGACACCACCAAAATCACCTTTCTCTGTGTACATCATAAAAAGGAAGAGAGGGTGGATTGTGCCTTCATCATCACTGTTGTCACTCCCAGCTAGCTAAAGAGCTTAGCTCCTGGGCATTGTGAGTGCTCCTTTCTGACATCAGCAATAAGATGGGGAGATCAGTTTCCTTCTTCTTCTAGCTCACATGGACACCTTTGTTGATGTCAACACAGATGCCTATAATGGTCAGGGGGTCACATTGAGTTCTGCAGCTGACCAAGGTGTGTGTGTGTGTGGGGGGGGGGGGATGATGGTGACATTTCCACAGTGAATATGTTCCAGGATGTCACATGGAGACACAAAACTGCAGGAAATAGCAAATCCTATAGCATAAACAACTTCTAGTGTGATGGCATGCCCAAGCCTTTGGGGAAAACTATATTGTCTGGCTTTACTCAGGGGCTATCTGATACCTTCTGTTAAGATTAAGACCTTTAGCAGACAGTCACTTTGAGGCAAGGGGAAAATATAACCAAATGAGTTTACTGAAACAAGATGAATAAAAGTTTAGCTCCATCTGGAACTATTATAGAATAACTTAAAATAATATGTTATAAAAGGAGCATTGGCTGGCCTTAATCTTTTTTTATGTGAAGCTTACGCTGACCAAAAGCTTCAATTGTCCTTTGGACTGTTGGTATAAATACTGCTAAAGGCAGCAGCAGAAGCAGCAGTAGCAGTAGTGGTGCTAAAAATGCCTGTTGGGTTGCTAGGCCTATTAGTTCCAGATAATGCCCAGGCCTCCATTCACTGTAGAAAAAGGAGAAGTTCAGCAAGGGAGCTGTATACAGGAATGGAATAACCCAACTGAGGCAGGCCTCTGAGGGGTGTTTTATGCTCCACCCACAAGCTAATACAAAGAAAGGTAACTACACTATAGGAAAACAGGGGGAACTAAAGCAGAGGAGAGGAGAAGGAAGAGTGAAGACTTCACAACTAGGTTCTCTAGCAGGACTCTGTGGTCAACTTCTGCTGGAAGTATAGCATAAATTTACCCAAAAGACATAGAAATGCCTAGAGGAAACATTTTTTTCCAGGAGTAGATAAATGTAACTGTGGGTACCAGTCCCATGAATATCACATTGCCAATTTCTTTATATGATTGTAAAAGCTAAACAGTGAGGAAATTTACCGTAAAGAAAATCAATACATTTGGAATATGATGCTGAAGGAGGGTTCAATGATTCTATGACCTGCCGAGTTTCTGTCTCCACCCTCAGCCCAAATCCTAGGCTTTCCCTCAGGGGTGGCTAAATGCTATTCTTGATGGCAACCAGCCCCCCATTTCCCTAAAAAAAAAAAACATTACCCAAGGGGCCTGCTAGCAGCGCAGCCCCTTCTGCAGAGTACTCCTGATGAATAAAAATGAGGGAGGTTTCTCCTTCCCCTACCCCCTGACACGTCATTTTCATGCATTAGGAGTACTCTTCAGAGGAGCCTGCAATGGTGGGAGGGCCCCCAGGTAAATTCTTTTGAGGGGCTGGGGGGGGGGCTGGGAAGGGAGTGGGTGTCTTAGAGCCTAAAGAACCAGGATCACTGTGGGGATTGACCATCAGGATTGTGGAAGCAGATACAGGAGTCAATCCCTACAATCCCTCACCTGGTGTTTTATTAATCCGGAGCAAACTGGAAAATCCCAGTTTGGACACCTCAGGTGAAACCGAGACAGGTCCCGCATTTGGGACCTGTCTGGAAGGACTTTTGGAGTCCTCACCCAGTATTTAAATCAGTGAAGCATGCTGAGCCCTGCCTATCTTTCATATGTTTGATGTTAAGTCTAGGCTGACTTGATAGCAAATAACTGAAGGAGAGGAAGAAGAATGAGAAGAAGAAGTAGTAGTTATGAATTTGTCAAAGCAAACTTAACAAAAGCTTTTGTAGCTTTTATCTCACACACTTATTATGTTATAAGCTTTTATTGGACCCAGGCCAGTTTCTCAGATTTACAAGACATTCACTTCAGTAGGCAGAAATCTGCCAAATTTATATAAAATTGTCAGATTTAAGCCATTTCCAAACACACACTCCTTTCTATCCAACTATTTCAGTTTCTACCTGTTTGAGCTGAATATGGTTTGTAATCTTTCAAGAATTTCTTTTATATATTTCCAATTCTTGCAGCAAAATGGAAGGAGGAAGGGAGAGGACAAAAAGGAATGAATACTCAAGGAACTTTAAACCAGGAACTGGTTTTTGTTTTAGCATGAGCTTTTGTGGATACAAATGTTTGCCATTTATTTTTATTGCATATTATTCTGTGAAATTTTTAGAAGAACGAAATAAAGAAAGAAAATGTTTCAAAGGATTTATTTGAAACATGCGAACTAGAAATTAATCAGTTTACACAGCATAGGTCTTTCATTTAAAGACATTAATAATTTGTCATCTTTTCTTTGTTAGGCGGACTCATATCATAAACAAGTAGTTGGAGGTTACTTTAGTAAAGTCATCCACCAACAGCTTCAGGAGATCTGTTTTTTTCTTATTTGACCTTTAAAGACATGAACCCTATCCTACAATTTCTTTTACTATGTTTACTAATTTTGTTTTTATTTAAATAGAGAGATAGAGATAGTAAACCAGGACCAAACAAACCTCTTTCACCAATAATTTCAGCAAGTGTTTGGAGAAAAATCTGCCAAAAGTTCCTAGCTAAGATAAAAACCAATTAAACATAAAGGTCCTTCTTCTACCCCCATTTTTTCTTTTTATTGACATGAAGTGTATATTTAGCTGACCTAGTTAGTGTGGAAGAGTCTGTTATCTTTTAAGAGCAGGCATGAAGGTAAAAATGCTGTCTTTTGGTGAGTTCTTGGTTTTCAACCATTATTTTAATGCCTAGTTAGTTTTTGTGCTTGAAAAGCCACATTAGAAATAGCCCTGTGGCATTTCTATAAATTTTCATATTCTATGCATCAGTTTCATAGGTCTGATGGGATGTCAAAGTGTGGTTGGCACAAATGTTGTACTTAACTATGTAATATTCTTAGCCTCAAATTGACACCCTGTAACTAAAGGTCATATCAGAAACATATTCAGAAACAGAATGAACTGGCTTAAATCCAAAAGTTCAGTGTTTAAATTGGATAAAAAGCAATGTCTTAAACATCTTACTGAATAACTTTGCTTGCCATTGATTTATTAAATTATTAAAAACTCTGGTGCTTAGGAATATGTTGACTCCAGTTCAATCATTAATAAAGGTTGGGCAACAACAGCAGTAACCAGGGATTACAGCAGCAATGGGTGTCCAGTCTACCAGGGAAATACTATTGATATTGTGAGATTAGGAAACCAATGGAGGACAACAGAATGGAAACACAATCTATCTAAATACACACTTTGAAGTGGACCCACCTTTTGCAGTTCTTTTATAAAAAGGCATTATGATGGTGATCATTCTCACAACCCACCCACAAGCTACCTTGAGCAATGGAAGATTTTTCTGCTGGCGACTGGGATACAGCAAGATGACATTTCTACCAGTAAGAAACACATTGTGACAGGAATCTTTCTTCTGATTGTTGCAGCATGTCCCACTGTTGGATAGGGCCTGGAAATGCCATCCTTCAGCACTCCAATTGACAGAAAAGCAATTGCTCAGTGAAGCTGCTGGTTGTTAAGATGGTAATGGTGGCAGTGGCGACGGCACTTGCAATCATGGCATTACTGCCATGATCATGAATACATAGTACTACTGAATACCAAATACAGATGAGCTGTTACAAAACTTCAAATGAAATATAGGATGTCATTCCATACCTCCTAAACATTCCAGTGATAAGCTCTCAGGCTCTTTCTTCCTTTAGCCCTGCTTCTCAACAATTCCCTTCTCTTTCTGAAGATTATGGTAGCAGTTATATCAGAAAAGAAGATCAGATGGTGGTGACTATTTTCCCTAAGCAATTTTCAGAGAGCCTTTGGGAAAACCCTAAATAAACTATGATGCAATTGAGAAGATTTGAAATAAAAAATAAATAAACACATATTTTAAAATATAATAAAGTGAGCTGATATCACTAATATGACACTTTTAGAACCTTCCATGTCCTAAATGAGCCATCAACATTTGTTTTTGGATTCTAGCTTTTGTAGTCTTGGTTCTCATACTGTTTGGTTACTATGTAAAGATTTCAATAAGCTGGTACAGTAGCTTTAACAGGGGTCTCTTACTAAACCAGTTAGTGATAAGCGGAGGTGGGGGCACCAGGGAATTGGTTGTTTTTTTTTGGGTTTTTTTGTCGTGTCAGGAGCATCCTGTTGTGAGAGAATTGGCCGTCTTCAAGGACGTTGCCCAGGGGACGCCCGGATGATTTTGATGTTTTATCATCCTTGTGAGAGGCTTCTCTCATGTCCCTGCATGAGGAGCTGGAGCTGATAGAGGGAGCTCATCTGCCTCTCCCCAGATTCGAACCTGCGATCTGTCGGTCTTCAGTCCGGCCGGCACAGAGCTTTAACCCACTGTGCCACTGGGGGCAATTGGTTGATGGCAGTGGTCAACACAAGGCAAAATTCCATTTTGCCTAAAAGAGGGAGTTGTGAGGCTCATATTTTTAAAAGCCATCCATGAACACCTCCGTAATGTATGACTATTGGCCAGAGTCCAATCTTTCCTTTTTGAAAACAAGATATTGGATCATGTGTAGCCTCCTAGCCTCCCAACTTCCGGTATTTCTGGATGAAATTGATTACCGAGATATATTTCAATTTGGTTTCAGCTTTGGTTGCCTTGGTGGATAACCTACACAAAGAACTGGATAGGGGAGTAGACCCTGGTAGGTCTACTGTTGGGTCTAGTGGACAGAGAATAGGGATCCAGCCTGTGCTAAGTGGAACTGCAATCCCCCTGAAGACAGTGGTCTGCAATTTGGGAGTACTCCTGGACTCCGAGTTGAACCTGAAGGCCGAGGTTTCTGTGATGGCCAGGTGTGTCTTCGCACATGAAAAGGTTGTGTGCCAACTATGCCCATTCCTTGAGACACTGGATCTGGCCATGGTGCTACATGTCTTACTTGCATTATGTAGCTGCTTTTGAAGACAGTTAGGAGACTTCAAATGGTCCAAAGAGCTGCCACCATATTGTTATCTGGGGATGGCGAAAACATTCAACTCCCATGTTGTAACAACTCACTGGCTGCCAATTTTTTTCCGGGCAAAACTCAAAATACTGGTTATGACCTACAAAGCCCTATACAGCTCAGGTCATCACCTTGTATGGCATTTGGCATCACCTTTATTTAGGATCACCTCGTATGAACACCCCTGAAATCCTCAGGAGAGTCCTTTCTCTAAGTCCCACTTCAATTACAATTTTGGTTGATGGGAATACAAGAGAGGGCTTCTTGGTGGCCCTTGACTCTGGAACTCCTTGCCTAGGGGAGCCAGAATAGTACTCTCCATGCTGTCTTTCTAGCAGCAGGCTACAGTTTTTTTTTTATTCAAGCAGGTCTTTAAAAAAGAAAGATGTTAAGACTGAGTCAGGGCATGCTGTGTAGTGTGTTAGACGTTTTAATAGGTTTTTTAATGGTTTTGTTGGTTTTAATTATGGATTTTAACAGTTTGATGTTTAATTCTATTTTGGGGTATATGTACTCTAGGCTTTAATTTGTACATAGCTTTTTTTTTAGTAATGTTAAGCATTTTGAGTATTTTTAAGGGAGCAAAAATGGGATATATGTATATATGTGTATACATACACACACACACACACACACACATATATATAGCCACCATAACCTCATTAGTTTTGGTCCTGATGAGGTTCTATAGAAAATGTTGCTAGTCTTATCGAACACTTCCCTCTGTTTTTCTCAATAATTTCTGCTTATTTACTCAATGCATAATCTTGAAATTTCTCTTTAAAATTTGATCACTGGTTTTTAATTGTAGCAATGTCCCTTTATAGTGTATTACAATGTTCCACGGTCTACATTTCTAGTGTTCCAAAGTTCACGTGTTGAACAGCTTAACTTTCCATAATACTTGAATATTTTCATGCACAAATAAGCTCCACTTCATTTCTGCTCAAGGCTGACTGTGTGATGGCGCGTGTGGCGCCACATATATATAATACTGTTAGTTGCAGGATTTAAACTGTCATTTTATTCCTGTCTACCTTGTATATATATAGTTAAATTTCATTGGTTATTATAGCTGTCAATTTATTGTTGTTGTGCACCAATTGGCTTGTTTCCCCAGTTCATTTGTTTAGGCTCCGCCCCTTCCAAGGGAGAAAGGAAAGGTATCTCTCTCACCTTTTTTATCTCAGAAAAAGACTCATTGGATGGACGTGTGCAAAGCTTGGCCCAAAGCCCCTGGTCAAGGCATTTTTTACTACCAACTCTTAGGTTTTTACCCCTGAGTCTTATACTTTATGTTCAAACCCCCTGAACGACATTGTGAAGATCTCAGGTGCCTTCATTCCGGTTCTTTGGCACCATAGGAGGGTCTTGTCCTTCAACATAGGCCACTGAACTGGGGTTGTGGTTTGCTCCGGCATTCGCAGCCATTGAGAGAGAGGGAACAGGAAAAGCTTCTCAGCTTATAACTCCTAGGACCCTGGACTTTAGAGTTTATAAAGTGTTTTTCCCTGTTGAAACATCAAGTTTGTGCCTAAGAAAGTGAACTCATTGTCAACAATAAACACCATTTCAAGTTACTTGTTGTGTTCTGGTCCTTGGGAGTTCCAGTTTCCCTAAAGGAGGGCAAGAAGCAATCCCTTGGGGAAAGATGTCACGTCTATGCCTCTTTCTCTATAGCCCCAGGCACAACTGCACAGACTGTGTATGTCAAATACAAACCAGTTTCCCAGACATAAACATTTTAGCAAAATACTTATTTTAACAAGTCTATTTTTGCATGCTATTTCCTGCAATGAGTGCATTTTTGAAAAATTTTCATAGGGAGGACTACATCACAATATTTCAAGAAATGTGAAACCTGAATGATTAGTTTGTTCCAGGTTGCATATTTATTTGAGAAAAAAATGAGGTGGTTCAGCTGATATTAAAATGCAAATTATTTTTGCTCTCATCCCACTTCTGCTTTTATTCTAGTTTCCCTGAGGTTGAACATGCTTGATATGGCTAGGATTATATACTATCAGTATTTATCTTAGGAACTTCATTCTTGTTCTGCTCTGTTTCTTGGAAACACAACTGAAAACGCTGTAACTTGAACTGTGATTGAATGTATGCAACCTTTTTTCTATGATAATTCACATAAGTAGGCTAATTCCAAATGGAATTTATAAGAAAAAAGTTGAGCTGCTCTACATATACACATTTTAAATGAATACTTTTAAAAGCAGAAATAATGCTTTAATGGTATTGCCAAAGAGATGTTCCTTTAAACTCCAGTGATGACAACTATGCAGATCTCTTTGTGACATCCATCTTTGCTCAAACAACATTTCTGCAGAATTAGGAGAAGCCAGGATATTTAAACTTATAAATTAAACAGAGAAATATTTGCCTGATAATAATTCTGACAATTAGTCTATTTTTAAACAATGGCTTTGACACGCAAATTCCCTTATTTCCATTTACAAAAGGGCCTTTCTAAAATGATTATATACAACAATAACACAAATCAAGTTCTATAAATAGAAATCAACATCCAGTAATGAAAACAGTGAGTGCCAACATGAAGTAGTGGTTTGGGTGTTGGGCTAAGACTCTGAAAATGGAGCTAGAATTCCAACTTGGTCATGGAAGCCTACTGGGCATTTGAAGGCAAAGTGCAGACTCTCAGCCTCAGAAGGAGGTCATGATGATCCCCCTCACAATCTGATCATGTTTGCCTCAGGGTTTCCATAAGTCAGAATGACTTGAAGGCACAGCAATATCAAGAATGAAATTAGGAAACATGAAATACTATTTTGAGAGCTTTAAAGAAAGAAGCTGATGGATTCCTTGAGCTTTATTCTGAAACTTGGTCATGCCAATTGTATCAGTTATAGGTTCCAGATATTTTTCTCAAAGATAAAGTACATATGGATTGCTATATAATAATATTAGTCCATATTCTGCATCACCTGTGTAATGTCACCCACCCCCTCAAAACTACTCTTCCAGGTAGCAGACACACAAAGAAACAGAGGTCTTTTCAGCTAGCCATTGGGGTGCAGGAGGATAACTCTCCTCTCTCCAACAGGGAATTGCAACAGAGGTCCTGGTTTTGATTGCTGCAGCCTCGCTTGCTGGCACAAAGGGGTTAAAATATGATCTTTCTGCATCCTAATCGCTATCCAAAGGAAACCTGGTGAAGCTGATGTTTGATAAAGTAGGTTTGGAAGGGTTTGATAGGGCATTTACAACCATTACAACTATGCTACAATTATGACGACAACATATTAGTGAACATCTAGGTTACAAATTTGTAACTGCAATACAGAAAGCCAGATGTATTTTTTGTTCAGTGCTTGGAAATTTAATTACATAACAAATGACAGACAAGACACTGTTTAGAAAGGAGAAGATGAAGAAGCTAAACACAGATTTTGGTGGGCACAAAAAGAGACTTTGTAATTTGTGCTTCACACTTTTAATTCTTTTTTGGCTAGGCAAAATATTTTGAATGTATTTCAAGTCAAAAAGATAGTTTCCACTTTCTCATTCTGCAATATTTGTTTGTATTACTAGTGTTTCTAGCGGAGAGAGTTGCAATTTGTTCAAGATTCTTTTTAGACTGCAATCCATTAATGTCATTATGTGGTTATATCCCACAATCCTCTACTCCAGTGTTTCTCAAACTGTGCACCTCCAGGTGTTTTGAATTTCAGCTCCCAGAAATCCCAGCCAGCTTACCAGATGTTAGGAATTGCGAGAGCTGAAGTCCAAAACATCTGCAGGAGCAGTTTGAGAAACTCTGTTCTATTCATTCACTCATTGATAAACTCAATATTATTATTTTTTTAGGAAAATGAACTAAATAAAATAATCTCCAAGAATTATGTCACTGAATACTAGCTGTTGAAGAGAGTTCTATTGGATTGCTACTGTTCTTATGCATTTCCTTGGCACTCACGGGAAATACAGTTATTATCTGCCTTTTGCGTTGTCACTTGAAAATCCAGGTTTCTAGGCTGCTACTGGAAGGAATTGAGATCTTGCAATCTATGTTAAGAGTCCTGATATAGAAACATATCACCATTATAGAATACATTTTTGCACAGCACTATCCAACATTATATAGAATTTCAGTAAAAGCTCAAGGTATAATGCACATCGTAATATTCTTCAGAGTTGAACCTGATATTACATATATATATATATATAGTTGGAAGTAACTTTTATATAAAATATAACTTATATCTGACTTATAACTTCTATATGATATATACATACAAACAAAACAGTTGAAAAAATAAATATTTTAGCAAGCAAACTAAAGGAGTATTTACTTAATATTTGCACTTCATTGTCCATTCCAGGAACAAGGTTTCAGGTCCAGATTATTTTGAACAGATCTATTTGATGTTTTCACCCTCCCTCCCTTTTTTAAAGAGAAAAGATGTTTGGGGTGTTTTATCCGCTATGAACGTTTAGCAGCACCAAAGCTGGGGGACAGTGGGGAATCCACAATTAGCTAGCAATAGTTTTAGCATAATGAAATTGTCAAGGAATAGATAAAAATAACTTTCCTTCTTAAAGATGACACAGAGACATAATTTCAAATGTCAGATTTCAAGTGGGTGAGCAGTAATCACACTCTTAATCATCTTTACAGAAGTATAGTGAGGCATTTTTGCATTGAGATGTCCTTAGGTACCACAAAGGAATTACATAAAAAGAAGGTAGAAGTAGCACATATTTGGCACAAGAAATGCAAGTACTGATCCACAAACACATACAATTATCAAACACTGAGTTAAACTTCAGGGTTATATAGCTGAATTTTGTGTTGCAAATTCCAGTAGCTTCAGCAGGTCTGGCCAATGGAGAGGAACTTTGAGTGATGCGGTCAAGCAATCTTTACAGAACTACATTTTTTGTCATGTCAGGAGTGACTTGAGAAACTGCAAGTCGCTTCTGTTGTGAGAGAATTGGCCATCTGCAAGGACGTTGCCCAGGGGACGCCTAGATGATTTGATGTTTTATCATCCTTGTGGGAGGCTTCTCTCATTTCCGCACATGAGGAGCTGGAGCTGATAGAGGGAGCTCATCTGCCTCTCCCTGGATTCGAACCTGCGACCTGTCGGTCTTCAGCCCTGCTGGCACAGGGTTTAACCCACTGCACCACCGGGGGCTCCACAGAACTACATGATGCCCACCTGCTCTCCAGGATCTCAAGCAGACTTATGAAAGCCTTTGACCATAAGTGCCAAAGATCCAATATGGTACTCTGTGCACATAAAATATGGAATTCACCAGTGAACTAGGTCTGTTTCCTTGAAAATATTGAACTAAAAATAAATATATGAAGTCCCCTGTTGGAGCTAACCAAAGTTTATCTAGTGTAGCATTCTACTCTTGTATTGGCTATTTCCTTTCTGTTCTTCAGTCACCAGCATTAGGAGGTACACTTCATAGGTAAAGGTAACTATTTCCCCTTGACATTGTCTAGTCATGTCTGACTCTGGGGGATGGTGCTCATCTCCATTTCCAAGCCGAAGAGCCAACACGACTGCATGGAGTGCTGTTACCTTCCCACCGGAGCTGTATCTATTGATCTACTCACATTTGCATGTTTTCAAACTGCTAAGTGGCAGAAGCTGGAGCTAACAGTGGGAGCTCACCTCGCTCCCTGCATTCAAACCACTGACCATCCGGTCAGCAAGTTCTTCGGCTCAGCGGTTTAACCCGCTGTGCCATCAGGGGCTCTTACGCTTCATATGATATATATTTATCATTACTTTTTGCCACTGATATTATTATCCATGATTTTTATTGTTGTTGAATGTCTTCAAAATTGTGACCTTAAGACAGACCTGCAAAGGTGTTTTTCTGCCAAGAATTGTTCAGGAAATTTTGCTGTTACCTTTTCCTGAGCCCCACAGAGTGTGACCTGCTCTAACTAACTCAGAGTTCCTGTCTAGTACTAAAAAAAAACTACAACAGATAATATCATTCATATATTATTCATTTTTAAACCAATATGGGTTGGCAGTTATCAATGCATCATGTGGACTTGATTTCCTATATTAAATGTCCATTGGGAAAAGGAATTTTTTTGTCTCTTCCTCCAAATTAACTCACCTTCCACGCTTGATGGGTAAAACCCATCAGCAGCTGTCAATCCAGCAAAGTTCTCATTATCTATCTGGTAATTATTTTAAATTTCTAATATCTACTATATTGCTTTTAAAACTAGTGAATGGTGTAGCTGCATGAACTGAGAGACATCTGATTGTGAGGGTGCTTATCCCAGTATGTAGCTACTATCAGTGATGATGTAACTGCCGTGGAATGGAAACGATGTGCAATGAAGTCCTTTGAAAAACATTAGCATTATTTCAGCTTTGTTCAGAATCCACCTATCCTTGTTTTTGAGCCCTGTAAGCCCTCTCTGCAAAGCCTAGAAAAATATTATCCTTGAGATCAGGCATGGGCAATTTTTGGACTCCAAATACCAGCTAGCTTACTGATTTTTCAGTATTGTGGGAGTTGAAGTCCAAAACACCTGCAAGGCCAAAGTTTGCTCATGCTTGTTTGAGATTCATGTATCTATTGGCCTTCCAAAATGAAATAACACAGAAGGAATGGTTACTTACAAGGACTTTTGAGAGGGTAGGATTTTTGGGTGATTGTTTTAAAAGCAGAATATAAATGTTTTAAATAATAAATAAATAAATATTTATTACGTTTTAGCTTTATTTTCAATCAGGCACAGTACTATTTAACTGTTTCTTTTACATTTTTGGATTTGCTTTGTGTTAAAATGATCACAGCATGTGGTTGTTAGCTGCCTTGAGTCCTCTGCAAGGTAAACTTTACAGATAGTAGTCAGAATTAAACTGGTTATATGGAATGATAGGAATTCACATTCCATTGAAATTTGAATTGAGTGGGTTTGAAAAATCTACTCAATCAGCAAAGAAACAAATGCATTCTGGGTTTTCCAAAGTTTTCTGTTCCCATGTGTATTTTCTCTGTGTATCTATATATTTAATGCAATGTCAGCTTGGTCTTTGGTTCACTTCTCAGGCTAAGTTAAGGTCAGCAGTTTTATTACTGCACCAAACCTCATAGGATACAATAAAATTATGTACTATGTGTTTCAAGAGTCATATGAAGCTTGCACCAATGGGACACATGACCCGTTGATCTTTTAAGGGCTAAGAGGCATGCTCTGATTGCAATTTTACAGCAAAGGTATTTTGCACACCTGAGACAAAGGTACTCACCAATTCCTACAAACATTTCTGGCAATGGTGGAAACACTTCTCTTTTGGGTGGGTTTTGTGCACTCCTAATTTTTCTAAAATAACTTACCATTTGAAGGGGAATAAGGTTGTAGGAGATAGATGAAGTTGTGCCTCTTGGTTGCCTCTTCATATCTGAACAAATTGCAAAATTAGGCAGTTCTTTAACAATGAATTAGAACAAAATTATCCTCTATTTTCCCCAATCAAATCTGTAATACAACTCCCATGATTGCATAGCATTGAGCTATGACAGATAAAAGGGTACCAGTTTGCATTAATTCTACAGTGTAGATGCACCCATTAATAGATACATCAGTATGGTGAAAACCACAGTTTAATACAATTTACCATAAAGGTGAACAGGAGATAAAAATGAGGTTTTTCATGAAAGAAAGAGTGGTAAACATAATTAATATAAATATAGTTGAATACATAGGGATATAAGCTCAGCCTTATAAGAGTTTAAAAAGCAAATTGTCAAGACCCAGGCGGACCACTCTTATAAGGGGCATAGAGCAATCTCAAAAAAATTTCTTGTTTATGACAAAACAGCCTGTCTTGACACATCAAGACAGCTTGTTAACCCACACAACGAGATACATTGCTTCCAGCATGAGAACAAGATGAGTATTGGGGTTGGTTGCTGTTGCTAGCATTTCAGCAATTTGTGCAAAATATCTATACACAAAACAAGTGTATTTTCATTATATGAATCAAAGCACATCCACATATCAAACACAGAAGAACTGCTTGAATAATCTTTTTTTAAAAGTGTGAAGAATCCATTTTCTGTTTCTTTTTTAAAAAGTTATGTGCAAGAAGAATAGAAATATTGTAGTTTATACAATTTTCACAATTTATGCCATTGGTTAAAAAATGAGTCTTCCATATGTGAAAACTCGCTCAAATGGGAGAGAGTTTTCAGATATATCAAGACTTTTTTTCACTAATTGCCTTAAATTGTGACACACAATTAAAGTAACATAAATAATAAAATTATTGTTCTCACACAGGTTCTTTCTCTTCCAAATACAAAGAAATTTATGAATGTCAACAAATTCTTCTCAAAACTAAACTGAAGTTAAATTCTCACCCCTCCCTTCACTCCAAGACATTAACCTCAAAGCCCAAAATAATTTTGTATTGCTGAAGAATTTGAATTTATGTATTTATTAACATTTTAATACCCCTCCCTTTTTCTGAAGATATCAGAGCAGCATACAATAAAACAAATTAAACACATTTAAAATTATATAAATATCTTAAATGCTAAAAGCAGGTTAAACAATGTATTAAAAGACTAAAAATGTTAAATAGTTTAAAGCAGGTTAAAGTGAATTGAAACCATGTGCATGGGCTAAAAAACTTCACATTTTAACTTGGTGCTCTTAACAGAGGCAACTTTTAAAGAATATTATCCTCACTGATATGACACAATGGAAGTCTCAGGATTTGGTTTATTTCCAAACCATCAGAAAGCTTTCCTTTGTGTTGGTATATCATTTTGGTTATACACTGAATAGTCCTTGGAAAATTTAGTACATGGATTGCCTCTGTACAAGTTGTTTTTAAACAGTCATGCTATGATATAAACATTCATGCTATGATATTCTCCACAACAATACTGTCTTAAGTATAAATACGGAAAATCTGCCCCTTTCTTCCAATCATATTTATAATTTTAAACTTATTATTGGCTTGAATATCCAGGATGGTAGCTTGGGAACAAATTTGAATACTATATATATACTTGTATAAGCGTAGAAAATTTAGTCAAAAAAATCAATTCCAGAAATTTGGGACAACTTATACATGGGTTAGTAAAAGCACTGTACCTTCTTTTTTGTCAGAAAACGAGGACTAGGATGATCACCCCTTATCTGAATAGAGTTGAAAGGCAAGAGCTTAGTCTGTTTTGGGAGAGCATAAAAGAAGCACTATCCCCCTCTACTCTCTCTCTCTACCGTGGTACTGATTCTGACTATTTTCAATGCCTGGGTAGAAAAATAGCAGTGATAATGGTCAGGGATAACTGGACCTTTTAGGTCAGTGGTTCCCAACCTGTGGTTTATGGACCACCAGCAGACCGCAAGAACTAAATCTAAAGTTGATTAAACCAAATCTAAAGTTGACTAAAAATTGATTTGTAACCCTTTTGGTGCTAATATTGGAGAGTTGACCCTGGTCAAGTGGTTCCTGGTCAACTGATCCCTGGTCAAATAAAGGTTGGGAACCACTGTTTTAGGTCAACATTGGCACTTTCCTATCTCCAGTGAGTGGCTCTCACATTATCTATAGATCATAGCAAAATCCGTACTTTTAGCCCCAAACTCTGCTCTTGAGGTTGACACATACATGAATATATCTGATACAAAGATTGCTAGTGCCATGTAGTAGTTTGAGCACTGGATTACAAATCTGGAAACTACAGTTTGAGTCCCTGTTTGGCCATGGAAACCCCCAGGGTGATCTTGGACAAGTCATACTCTTTCATATTCAAAGGCAAGGAAAACCCATCTGAACAAATTTTGCCCCCCAAAAACCCTGTCAAAAGTTTGCCTTAAGGTTGTCAAAATTGGAAATTACTTGAAACCTTTGACAGCAATTTGCTATGGCATGGAAGTGTTTGATTTAACATCAACTGTAATTTTAGTTCAGAGAACTTTAGGGTACTAAATAATGAATTCTTGTCTCTAGGTAAGTAGGTATACAAGTGTCTCCTTTGCTTCTTTCAAATGTACAGCTGCAATAAACCAGGTTGTAACTCAGCAGGCTGGCCTTTAACATTTCATAGAGTAGGTCAGCCAATCAGGATCATGCTTGAGTGGACCACCTGGAGTTTCAATCTGGAGCTTTAAAATTGCCACCAGGTCAGCAATTCAATGTGCTTGTCTGTAGCAAAGAGACAGTTCCAGTTGACAGCTTCTGCTGTATTTTTTGCTGCCAGTAGTTTGCCAGATTATTCTGATGACTCCTAGGAAGCTGGTTATCGGTTCACTGATACCCTGTTCTGGCATTCTCTATTGTGAGTCAGGAGAATAAATAGGAATGTGATAGCTTTATCTTCATCTTCACCATTAGTACAGTTTAAAGTTGGAGAACTATACTGACTCATTGAAAGAAATGGCATGTGCAAGGTCAAACCACTTTTAGGATCAAAGTATTGTTAGGCTCCTGCATTGCTTGTGTGCACTAAGCCATCAGAATATTTTCTCTGGTGCCCCATTGATTTGTTTTTATTTATCACAATATTTCTGTCCTATTGTAAAATTTGAGCATGCAGTTATATTAATTTAAACAATCTGAAACAATTTCAGATCAAAACAATAAAATAATTTTAAGAGGAGAAAGCTATATATAAGAAATCAATAATTTCCATGCCTCCCCAGTGGAAGCGAAGTGGTGAGGAACACCCATTTCTTCATGCAGGCCTGGTTTCAGATTTTGTAAAAATTGGTTTACTCCTGAATTGGATTAATCTGAAACATTTTTTTTTTGGGGGGGGGGAGTTGATCCTTCAATACCCCTTCCCCTGGCTACAGGCCTGAATGTCACTGCAAAGATTCAACATGGGTGAATCTGTCAGATCCCATCACATGTGTTTGTTTTTTTTTGCATTAGCGATGGATCTGGTACACACCAGAGGCTCAGAACATGATTACTTGCCCATGTTATGAGCTCCTTACTTTCAGCAAGCTCCATTCCCAATTCATGGATGAAGGGTTGGAAGTAGGCAAACGTCAAGTGATGGGTTCCAAGCCTTATTGTCCTTGAAATGGAAATGAAGTGTCCTATGACACTATAGTCCATCTGAAGAAATCTTGCCAAGAAAATCCTGTGATAGGTTCACCTTAAGTCAGAAGGTACAGAACAACAAAAAATATATACATTTTCACCAATGCTGAAGAACATCATTACCTCACACATATAGAATGTGGAACACTATCTTTTAACAATATCTTAACTCTAGAAAGGCATTATTATTCATTAATACAGTGTACTATCACTCTTGCATCAGCAAACTGAAGCATAGTACAAAAGACATTCAACTTAAAATTAAATAGCTATGAGGTCAAGAATGTCTTCTACCATCCAAACTGTGAGGAAATGCAAGTCTTTCCTCATAAAACTGATTTCTAGTAACCCCCAACTTTCTTCATTGTGGAGACTATTTATTGCTGTTATTGTTAAGCTGTTGGGGGTAAGTTATCCATGTTGGTTGATATCTTCCAGATGATCTCCTGATGTATTATTGACTGATTGATATATTGAATGTTTCAGATATTTAGATTCTACCATAGATTCCAGATAATCTGCAGTTAAAATCAATTTAAAACAAGAAACTAATCAGAAACACATATATAATAATTTAAACATATATAATAAGTTCTAAACAAGCTAGGGGCATTTCAATCTAGTTATAACTGATATTGATCTGAGGAAGGTTCTTACATCCATAGATCCAAATCACCTTTATACCCACTGCTATTATAGACTTTTACTGAAGATTAATTTAACCTTCAGATTTGGAGGTAGGGAAATATATACAGTACTTCAGAAAAAAAACATTTCTTCCAAATAAGACCTAATATTTAATATCTTAGAACTTCCAAAGCTCCCTCTTACTCCTAGACAACATGGCTCTTGGGACCGAGATAGAACAGTCTTTCCTCAACATGTGGCTTGCATGCCGGTATTAAAATCCCTTCTACTTTAGCATGGAAGTGTTCCAGATGCTATCCATGTTTGCTTTAAGGGATGGTATTTTAGTAATATTCAAGTATTGACAGTATTCCCTGAAGAGCTGTATCTTTCCCTTAAGCCTGATAGTCATTCCTTTATGTTTGCAGATTTTCTTGGCAAAGCCTAGGAGACTCTTCAATTTTTAATAGCTGTAAGGTGAAAACATCTTTCTTCAGCTTATCTGCAGCTGCCAAACCTACAGTGTGGGGTGCTGGTTTTTCCCTCAGCAGACTGGAGAGAGAGGCTAATCCATTTTCAGCTTGGGGCTAAGACCTATTTCTTTGTCTCTCCAGCTTGCTGGATAATTACCTATGTCTCCCCACATCAGTAGCACCTCCAGGCCACCCAAACAGCAAAACATCTAGCAGCTACATCTATCTGCCTCGATTCTACAGGCTCGATTCAATTAGGTTTCTAAGATGACATCTCAAGATGTTCCTAGTTAGCAAAATGTTCTTCTAAGGCAATTCAAGAAGTCCTGTGATCCATTTTTTTTAATTCCAAAAGCCAACGAAAGGATTACATTTGGATTTTTCCATGAGACACAGCCTGAGTTTTAAAGTGAGGCATTACATAACAGAGCACTACCCTGTAATTGTGACTGATAGTTTTACAGTCCCACAAGGGCAATGCAAATGAAGAATTCTTATCTAACATTGGGTGAATTTTCATCAGGGGTCATCTCTTAAATTTCTCCAACAATTTTCAAATTTACTTCAAGAAGAACATTTCCATGTTTCAAATCAGAGAGAAATAAGAAATGCAGCAGCTATGGGAACATTTCAAAACAAAAATAGATACCAATAAATTTACATTAATTGAGGCATCAGTAGGTTAGATGCAGATATACAGGTATATGGGAATCTCTAGATATCTATATTTATATAGGTTTTACAAAGATCTGCAAACATATGAGGGGAAATTTCCATATATAAAATTAATGTATATAGATAGATAGATACAGATTGTACATAGGATTGCAAAGGCTTGCAGGGGAAAATGCCTATATACCAGTAGGAGAGATTAACAAATATTTCAGGGGAAAATGGTTGTATAAGTAGCAAGGGCTTCTCTCCCTGTCTTTTCCCTTTTCAAAACATTCCAGCCTGTGAAGAGAAGCAGTGCAGAAGCAGAAAAGAAAACACACTATTTAGGAAGGAGAAGATGAGAGAGAAATACAATATGCCATATATTGCAAGCAATGGCCTCCAGGCTTGCTGCCTGGCTTGACCCCATTATAAGCCAAGGGAGTCTTTTTTAGCCCATAAAAAGGTCTGAAGAACTTGACTCATCTTCGAGCATATATGGTATTTTATGTAACTAGTGCACAATTCAATCTTTTAAATATTCTTAGTCTAAGCAAGTTTTGGTATCAAGGATTGCTCTATCTAATATACAGTACTAAAAAAAATTGAACTCAAGTCTGGTATTGCCGATTTGGGATATAATGTGTGAATTAAATATACAACAGACGTATATGTAATTTGCTCAATTTCTGCCTTCCATATTCAGAAAATGGTGTATGAAAATCAGAAATTAAATTAAACCCATGTCCATCAAGGATTATCTGGATCCTGGTTGCATTTTGCAGGCTTTTCCTTCTCTGGCTTCGAATTCTACAGAGTAATTTTGACTTCTATGTCATGTCAATTGTGGGCTATAATGAATGTCAATTATGTTCTTTTATATACAATTCTGATCACTGGTACAATCAGAGGCTACAATAGGAGGGAATTCTGCTTCTTAAGTCTTGAAATATGGGGTGTTCTATCTCCCGAGCTAACTTTCAGGTGCCCAATTCTTGGCAAGAACAAAGTTAGAAACTCACAGACAAAGGTGTAATAGTTAACAAAGGAATTTAATTATGCTGAGGAATCAAAATCTTAAAAATACTGGGAAAATTTAGAGGAAAAGGAGTGCTGATAATCTTCAAGTCATGCATTGTAATTTCATAGAAAATAAAGGATAGTTTTTGAAAAGGAAATTAGTATTAATTGTAACTGCTCATTAAGTGTAGTGCTTCTAAACCAGCTTTTGTAATTTATTAGTATGCTTGTTGTTTCTAGCCCAGATGAACTAGCAGGGCCTGTTTAGAATGGTGATGACTCTGAAACCAATCACTGAAACACACAGAGAGAGATTAAAATAGTTTCCAGTCCCTGAAGGCATTTTCCTTCTTACTTCTGGAATTATGCACTGCGGCTGCTAGTGGTGACATTTAGAAGATCATCAAGCGGCAATGTGTCTGGAAACCAATCTTTCTCCTAAAATGTAAATGCAGGGATAGCCCAAAGCATTCTGTCCAGGTGGTAAAAATAGAATAAAGTGAATGACTGATAACTTGATGTCCTCAAAGGTATACCAAAATATGCTGTTCTATAGTACATCTACATCGTAGAATTCATGTAGTTTGACAGCACTCTACTTGCCATGGCACAATGCTATGGAATCCTGGGAGTTGTAGTTTCATACAGTCTTTAGCTTATCTGAAAAAGAATTCTGATGCCTCACCAAAGTGCAAAGCCCAGGATGGTATTAAAATCCCTTCTACTTTAGCATGAAAGTGTTCCAGATACTATGGCAGTCAAGGTGATCTCAAACTTCATCAATTCTACAGTGCAGATGAACCCTTAGTCAGGGATACATCATTATGCCTAATGATAAGAATGGTATTTTCCTATGATTTATTCACTTACTAGATAATTGGATAAATTGTCCTTATGACGTTCAATCAGCATTTCTCCCAAATTCTTACTGTACATCAGAGTATTTTGCAAGGCTTGATCCCAATTTAGACATGTTTAGAATTCAGCCTTAGAAATCAATGGGGCTTGAGTCCATGGCAAGTTCTGTTGACTTCAATGGAATTACTCTAAATATGACTAGATTAGGATTAAACCCATTAATAATTATTACATGTCATTCCTAGACCAATGTATTTGAGATTTCTCTAGGGGCCATAGAAGATAAATACCAATATTGCATTCACAGATGGTAAGAGACCACACAGAGCACGTAGAAGCTTGGATGGAGTCCAGAAACAGTACACAATGTAACTCAATTCCTTCTAGACGAGCTTGCAGAATCCTAAATATTAAAATAAATGCAGGACAATTTAAGTTAAGAAGTAAACCATCTGCTAAATCCAGTAGGTAGGGATTATAGAATCAGTGTCACAGAAAGGAAAGTTTGATTACAGTTCATTTTCTATCCTTCCTTCCTATTTCCTGCAAAGCTTGTTCATTCATTGCTGTAGTCTAAAAGGAACCAGCCTGACACATTTAGCTTTGAAAAAAATAATATAGAATCCAATCTGAAATTGACATGGTCTTGTTTTATTCTGGAAAAAGTGTGCTTTAAAAAAAACCCAAACAAAATAAGTGAAAACAACAATCTTGACCTGAGGTAACTAGGACTTATCCCCCTTTGTGCCAAAGAAAATACCAACATCCACTTTTTATTTACAGTGATGAATCAATCACTGTAACTATGGCACACTTACTGAAATGAATGGGAATAATGGAAGTGGTGACTAATAAATTCCATTCATTTCAGTGTGTCTATGTTATTTGGTATTAAAACTACAGGCAACTCTCTAAATTTATTGGAGTTAGTAGAGACATGGGACCTTGGTAAAAATGAAAACTGTGAATTAAGAAATTGCTATTTTTTTTACCTGAGGGAACTCTTTTCTAGGAATATCTAGGTCTCCCAGCAGGAATGGAAGCTGAAGAGAGAATCATATTGGAGCCCCTAGCAATTCCTAGAGAGGTGTTCTCTCTAGAAATGTCTATGTCCTCCAGCATGACTGGAGGAAGTAGACCACGGAGTTACACTGAAGGACCTAGAGGTTCTTAGATTTTGGATCAAATCTGCAAAAGTCAAAGCCACAAATGTGGAGGGAGGAAAGGGGGTTAGTCACATGTCCAGCACTCACCAAGCCCTCCTCAAGGAGTGCCCACTCCCATAAGGGAAGAAGAAGGAGAAAGGGGTGTCTGCTCTACTTTTACACGGCCCCTGCAAAAAGCAGAAATTTCAGGTATTTCACCAAATTTCAGCACACATTCTGCCCTTTTGGCAAAATAGCTAGGAATGGAAGAGAAAATATCCCTCCTGGGGAGTCTTTTTTATTCTCTCTTGGATGGAAATGGGTGGCAGCCAATGGAGTCATTCCATGCTCATCATTGTAGCTTTTTTACAAAATACCTTCCCCACCACATGCTATCATAGGCTGGAGAGAAGGTAGTTGCAGAAATGTCAAGGATATCTGCCTTCACAGACGGACAGTGTGGGTTGAATGGCAGGATCCTCTCCTTCCTCCCCTTTTCCCCACTGCCAAATTTTATGACAGTGATGGGGTACAGGTTCCCCAAGGAAAAAATCAGCACTTGTGAACATTTGGGGCATCCTGCCCCATGCCCAAGTAAAAGGTTTTGTGTTCTGAAATATCTGGAATTTCTGATATATCTGGAACCTGTTGCAATATCTGGAACCTGTTGTAGTACCTTACATGGACTCAGGACATGAGGCTACATATATTTGTTAAAATTGTTGTTTACATGTTTGTCAAACATTATTATAAAATAAATTCATAATTTTCAGTAAATCTTACTGATGCAATCAACTGTTCAAGGCACCAAGATCAGATTAAACAGTTTAGAAAATGATCATCTGCTGTTTGAAACTCAGCACAAAAGATTATGTTATTTTATATTGAAGCACAAATTGTTACCTGCTTGGGATAAGAAGAAATAGGAATGGATGAGTCAATAACTTGCTAAAGAAGCCTGAGAGGAAAAACCGAAATATATATATATTTTTTTGATAGAACTGATTAAGTTGAGTCGCCACAGAAGTGTTTTTGCCAGAAATGTAACTGGTGATAACATTCCTTCACAATAAACATTTCTTAGTACCAGATGATTTTTGTTTCTACTGCTACTTTGGCTAAGACTTCATTTAAAACATCTCATATAATTCTGTTTGTGATATAACTGCTATCCATAAAAAACTTGAGGGGCTTCAGCCCCCCCCCCAAAAAAAAAATTCTCAGTGTGGTTCACGAGAAGGCCTTACTGGTATGTGGCATGGTGGTGCCCTTGTCCGCGCCTGGGCCCTCGGCACACTCTCTTTCCTTTTCAGTGCCCCTGGTTTCAGCCTTCCGTGCCAGGAAGGAAGGTGAGTGAGCCAACAGCCCAGGTGCCAAAGAGGATGCCAAAGCACCACAGACCATTCGGGAACTGCAGTAGGCTTTCACACCCATGCACTCGACAGGCCTTCGCGTCTGTGCATTGAAGTTTCACCACACTTATGGCTGGGAGTGGAGTACGTCGAGCTCGTCGACTGTCTTCTGGGACTCTCTGAATCCATGTAAACAACAACTCCCATTTTGAAAAAGGGCAATCATTCCCCAAACTGTGCCTCTATGCACAGTTGGGCACATTTGCTCTAAATGTGCCAAGTTTAGTCCAGATCCAGCGTTGGCTTGGCTCAATGCTGGATCATTTTGTAAAACTCTTTGACTTAGCAAGAACAACATCTGAAAAAATATTTCAAAGCAACTTGACTATTCCAAGGCAAAGTTCAAGACAGGTGCATTGGGCAAATCCAGGGACTAATTCTGTAGAAGATTATTTCAGAGTTGAAGTGTTCATACCATGTCAATTCACTCATACAGAACATTACTGAAAGGTAGTTCAAATGAAGACATTTTAACCAGTTTCCAGGTTCTCCTCCCTGGGTTTTCAGGTCTAGACAAAGTTCAGCATATGGAACAACTGTCAGAATACTTTGAAAATCACGCAGCACTTGATTCCGTCAAGGCTGAGTACATAATGTACTGTAATATATGTAAAGATCATTTTCAACCATGAAGAGAGTGAAAAGTGTATCTATGACAGACCAAGGACTTAGTGGACTAGCAATGATTTCCATCCATCGGTACATCACTATCAAACCAGAAAAAGCAATTGACAAAATGGCTAGGGAGCAGAAAAGAAGACTTTTGTTGTAAAGTAAAAAATAAGTCAAAAAGTATTCCAAACATTTTGTTAATGAAAGTAAATAAATAACATTTATTATTTAAACTGTTATGCTTATTCATATAATGATCTGATCACCATGCTCAATATATCCCATATGCATGGGATATATTAGGATAATGATACAAAAGGTTTGCTAGGGTAGATCCTCTCTCACTCAAACTCAGCCCCCACCCCCATCCCCTGAATCAAAATCCTGGCTACAGGCCTGTAGAGACCTGAGATGATGCACAATGGAGAACCACACAAGATGTCTTGTAGGGTTCAGTTGGACATGTTGTATATTAAAACATGTTGTGCATTGGGACACATTGTCCCATAGGCTCGGCTTCTGCAATATTCCTTATGGTGTAGCAATTTCTCCTCACACCTACTGAGAATATAAATGTTGCACAATGACACAGGTAGATAATGCACTGTTAGAAAGGTTTGCATTGACTGTAAACTCATTGTAAACTACTGGAAAGTATTGTTCCAATGGACATGTGGTCACACATCTACTGAAGGGTTAAGTGGATGGCGATGTGGAACTGAAGGGACAGGTAAAAGAGTCATGACCATGTGACAGGCATGACGCAGATTATATCATTCACTTTCACTGGTTGATCACAAAAAGCAATGGTTATAGAAGAGGGCAGCAGGCATGTGTTATCTCTCTTGCCATGATACTCTTGCTCTTGTCGTACATCTGTTGCTGATATCTGTTGTGAGGATATCTCTGCATATGCCATTGACTGATGGTCCATCAGAGGATCCTGATGTGTATATAGATTACATGAAGCAAGTATCAAAATTAAAAGCCTCCACTGTGAGTTTGTATGAAAACTGAGACAAAGAGTTCTTCTGAACCTCTGCTCAGCCATGGAAACCCACTGGGTGGCCTTGAGCAAGTCACCCTCAGTCTCAGAAGGAGACAAAGGCAAGCCTCCTTCCAAATTCTTCCATGAAAATTTCACAATAGGATCTTAAGGTCAAAATTGGTAAGAAATTACTTGAAGAATCAATGCACATATTATGGCATATCAGATTTTACCATTTTTGCCTCGCACTTAGGCACTTTGCCTTTTTTTGGTAGAAACCATCATTTTCTTGATTCAGAAGTAATGGCACAGCATTGGTTTCTTCTACAACTTGGAATGTAGTAAACATGAGGGGAACCCATGCAAACAGTAAGCTACTTCTATGCACTGTGCAACTCTGTGATGAAGCCATTGTTATTGAAGCTAGTTCTCTTTACAATTCTTCACATATAGTTCTCCACACTAAACTACTAAACAAGTGCTGAACTCAAACAGTCCCTTTTGTGTCCTGTGTATCATCAGACAGGTGTCTCCATTTTGTCATAAAAGGGACAAGTGAACTTCAATAAAGAACTGGCATGGTGATTCATCTGCCTTCCTCCCCACCTCTTTTGAACTAAAGAAATGTACAATAGGATTAAGCTTCTGCTACCCCTAGGGCATAGTTTTTATGTTTTAAAAACCCACAGGACAAAATGCAATCAGCAAAATACCCTGTATTAAAGAGAAAGCAAATATAGCACCAAACAAATCTTCAAAAACTATGACAGAGTACATAACTACTAGGTGTGTAGATTTTTTTTCTGCTAGTTCTCGTAAGTCATATCAAATTTATTAAATTTGTACTTATGAGGCAATATTCGACATGTGAGCGTGGCTCACACCAAAAACTTAAGAATCAAAACTTCCCCAATACTTTTTCATTTGTATTTTGTAAATCTCAGAAGCCTCCCAAAGTCAGTTTTGTTTTCAGCACAATCAAGCAAAGCAAAGCAAAGCAAAGCAAAGCAAAAAAGGCTGTAATTCCTTTTAAAATTAATGGACTCTCACCATTAGGAGAGGGAAAGCTGGGAGCATTGTTCACCCCACTGTTCCTCCTTCTTGGGCTCCTTCCTCACAAATACACTTTTTCTATTCCTATCTCATGCAGGGTTTTATCATTTTATCTTGTGCATTTGGCCTGCCTTTTGTGTTTGATTTTTATTATGTTATTTTTGCATTCAGTTCTTGTGGGTTTTTTCGGGCTATATGGCCATGTTCTAGAGGCATTTCTCCTGACGTTTCGCCTGCATCTATGGCAGGCATCCCTCTGAGGATGCCTGCCATAGATGCAGGCGAAACGTCAGGAGAAATGCCTCTAGAACATGGCCATATAGCCCGAAAAAACCCACAAGAACTGAGTGATTCCGGCCATGAAAGCCTTCGACAATATATTTTTGCATTGTTTATTTTATCTTTATGTATATTGTTGTGATGTAATTTTTCTGTTGTTTTGTATTTTATTTTGCTATATTATATTTTTGGGCTTTGCCTCATGTTAGTCACCTGAGTCCCCTTCGGGGAGATGGTGGTGGGGTATAAATAAAGATGATGATGATGATGATGATGATGATGATGATTAGGCAAAAGAACTGAGAAAGCACAGAACTCTGGGAAATGTAATTTCGGAAGGTGAGGAGCCTTATGCCAGAAAATGCAAAAGGCCCTTCCCTAAACTACATTTCCCAGAATTTTGTTCACATCAGAAAGCCCCAACCAGGATAGGGGAGAGATTTGTTCCTCCATAGCAGCTACCAGCCAGAGTGCCAATAAATCGTTGAATCTGTGAAGATGAGGACTGACTGATATTTCTAGTAAGTAAATCTCTGTGCTGGGCTAGGAAGAAATCCCTAAATTGATACTCCTTGGGGGTTCCTGCCAACTTAATAGGGGAAGCATATTCATTAATTTGGAAGCTGGATGGCCATCTGTCAGGGGAGTTTTAATGGTGCCCTTCTGCCTGGAAGAAAGGAGTTGGACTAGATGGCCCTTAGGGGTCCCCTCCAACTCTAGGATTCTATGAAAATGTAGAATCAGTTAATATTGGTTTATATTGATTAATATGAGTGACATTCCATGAGATAGCTCTTGTAGTTTTTTTTAAAGAAATATTGTTTATAAAACCTTTGAAAATTTCTAAAAAAATTGGTGGATAAATGAAAAGTTCTCAGACTTGATGGGCTAACAGTGATAAATGTGTTCCACCATGGTAGCAATTTTCACTCCAATTGCTATAAAAATGAGGGAGGAAGGAGTCGCTGAAGTTTTCCCAATTATAATAATTATGCACAATTACTATAACAAAAAATAACATTTTGTTACTCTTGTTATAGTAATTTTTTTCACTAACTATACTTTAGAAACACTTTAGAAATGAAATGCCAGTACCCTCTAATTTTGTAATGACTTTTGAAACTTTTTTTAATCAATTGCAATATCATTGCAATATCGTATGGCAGGATGTCAAACTCATGTTCATCAAGGGCCACATTAGCCTTATGCTTCCTATTTATTTTATTTATTTATTATTTATTTGCTTTATTTCTATACCACCTTTCTCAGCCGAATTGCGACTCAAGGCAGTTTACACAGTAAAGATCAACACAACAGCATCAAAAGGCAATTAAAACACAATTATACAAACATATCAATTCAAAAACAATCATTATCATAGACGTGCGCCTCAGCAAACAAACCAGAATCAGAATCCGCAATCATAATCCTTTATACCAATTCCTATGTTCAGTTGTACCATCTTACTGTATTTCATTGCACTATTTAGCCAAACGCTTGTTCGTAAAGCCAAGTCTTGACCTTCCTCCGGAATGCCAGCAGTGAAGGGGCCTGTCTGATGTCCACAGGTAGGGCGTTCCACAGCCGAGGGGCCACCACCGAGAAGGCCCTGTCTCTCGTCCCCGCCAAGCGCGCCTGCGATGCGGGTGGGACCAAGAGCAGGGCCTCCCCAGACGCTCTTAATGTCCTAGTTGGTTCATAGGAGGAGATGCGTTCGGAGAGGTAAGTAGGGCCAGAACCGTTTAGGGCTTTATAGGCTAAAGCCAGCACCTTGAATTGTGCCCGGTAGCAAATTGGCAGCCAGTGGAGCTGGCCTATTGAAAGGCCATTGAAATCATGAATGCTGAACTCATAGATACAGAGGGTATACTGTAATTTTTTTATACAGTGGTCAGTGCTTTTTAAGTTTTTACCCAGTTTGGGTCCCCAGATGTTATTGAATGGCAACTCCTATTAGTATTGATTATCCGCCATGTGGACTGGGGAAAATAACAAGAATAATACCTTGACAGGTTGGAACATGTCCAGAGGAGGACAAAATGGTAAACAACTGGGAAATAATGCCCCAAGAGGAGCGACTTAGGAGATGGATATGTTTAGCCTGGAGAAGAGAGGATTGCGATGGACTATCATAGCTGTGTTTAAATATTTGAAAGCATGTCATATTAAAAAAGGAATGTTT